>NC_045427.1:458608664-458908664 GCF_902635505.1 Sarcophilus harrisii
ACTTACATGAACTGATGCTGAGTAAAGTGAGCTGAACCAGGAGAACATAGTATACAGTAACAGTAACACTTATGTGATGATTAACTGTGATAGACTTATAGCTACAATGATCTAAGACAATTCCCAAAGACCCCTATTATTATCCACATTCAGAGAAAGAACCATAGAATCTGAATGACAGATTAAAGCACACTATTTTTACTCCTTTTTTCTTTCTCATGGTTTTCCCTTTTTATTCTGATTTTTCTTTCACAGCATGAATAATGTGGAAATATGTCTAATATGATTGTTCATGTATAATCATTATGGGATTGCTTGTCATCTTGGGAAGGGGGAGGGAAGGAGAAAAGGAAGGAGAAAAAATTTGGAAATAAAAATCTTATAAAAGTGAATGTTGAAAAATATCTTTACATGTAATTAGAAAAAAATTAAATACTATTAAGTGGAGGCAGGGGGAGAGAAGAAAGCAATTTTTCCTTATTTGATTTTCTCTTTAAAATTTTTGTCCTTGTAATTTTTCCTGACCTTTCTCTCTATCCTCTGAAGTTTGCTCTCCTAAAATCAAAGGCACATGTAATACTAGATATAACTTTTCACTTCCTTAGTACAGTTTCTCAGAGCACTCACTCACATTCTCCCCAACCTTTTTCCATAGTTTCCATTAATCCCATGCCAGCATCCAGCCAGAACTATTAAGAATAGTTCTTCCCTTCATTGTTCCTCAACCTTTAAAAGGATCAAATTACATTTAAGGGAAAGCAAAATCTAATTTTCTCAAAGGGAGGATTCCACTAGATGTCTAGATCCTTCAAATGCTTCATCATGATTATATCATGCTATCATGGCAGGCTTGTGATCTGTTTCTTGAGTTACATATCTATTTCCTTCCTCTATCTGTCCTAGAATTCTATAGGATTCTACAATTCTGGGCTTTATTTTTGTGATTCTTCATTCAGCTATTTTCCATCTAGCCCTCTCATTCTGGTTCCTGCATTTTCATATAAGCAAATTCTCACAATAGAACAATAAAACAAAAATAATTTCCCTTTCCCCCACTTTTTACTCATCTTGATTCTTCTGAATAAGATTTACCCTTCCAGAATCCATTTTCCAGTTCATGAGTACCACCAATGTTCAGGAAAGCCCATGATCTTAAATTTGCCTTCTTGCATTAAGGTTTCTAATTCACTTATGAGGAGAAGAAATATTGAAATAAATATTTAACCCATAGAAATGAAACACTAATGGTATATATCCTAACAGCAGTATGGAATGGATTTGTTTGCTTGTTTTTGCTTGTTATTGTTGTTTTTTAATGTGGTTATCATTAAGGAGATGTCAGTCATAGGATTTCAGAGCTAAAAGTGTCCTAATTTGTTAAACTTGGGAACAGGACCGTGTGATTGCTAAAGTTTAGAGAGGATAATTGCTTACTCAAGATTCCAAAGCTATTCTCAAGATAGGACTAGAAATTCTGATCTTTGGACTTATAGAGGCTTTTGTTCTCTCCCTTACATTGCACTGATTTTTTGCCTTCCTGTTGCTCTCACATCATATCCTGTAGGCAACTGGCTATTTCCATTGCCAAATCACAATGCCTCCAAAACATATGATTAAAGACAAGGCCTATCATATTCAGTCTTCAGCAGTTCCTGCTTGCTTTTTGTATTCTGTTGGCTTTTGTGTTTGGAAAGGCTGGGGCATCCCATTGGTTCAACAGTATTACTTTAGACATCTACCTGGCTTCCTTGGAAGCTCATCAGACAAGCAGCATTTATGAAGGCAGGGGAGAAGGCATGGAATTGGTGCACCTGAGAGAAAGGGACAGATTTACAGCTGGAAAATGGGCAGTAGAGTAAGGAACAGAAGCTCTTCCAAGAGCTTCATCTGCCCCCAAAATCATTCCCTTACCCCATAATCCCCAGTTATAGAGAAAGCATTCTACCACAATATATTCTTTCAAAAGCATGTGTCCTATAAAATGCATATAAAATGTTCAGCACAATGATCCTGTTTCTTTCTCCTAAAAGGTTCTGACTTTTACCCATTTCTACACATAGTCTCTATGTGGCCTAGTATGTGTGAGTTGATTAGGAAGCAGGACCTATGCCCTAAGTGAAAGTGAATAGAACACTGATCCTGAAGAAAGAGTCCCTGATTTTGCATTCTAACTCTGTAACCTCGAGCAAGCCATTTAGAACCTTTTGGGGTCTCAAAAATCCTCTTTTATAAGGGCAGTTAAGTGCCACAGTGGAGGCAAGTGCTGGTCCTGGAGTCAAGAAGACTCAGTTTCATGAGTTCAAACCCAGCTTCAGACATTCACTGGCTGTGTGACCCTGGGCAAGTCCCTTAATCCTATTTACTTCAGCTTTCTCCTCTATAAAATGATCTGGAGAAAGAAATGGCAAACTACTCCAGTGTCTTTGCAAAAAACCCTAAATGGAGTGACAAAGAGGCAGCTATAACTTAAACAACAACAAATCTTTCTTTGTAAATCATAGGGTTTTGATTAGATGACCTCTGAGGATCCCATTAGCTCTAAATCTTATGAATTTTCCTTCTGACTACATTATAGAAAGTGGTATGTCCTTAGAATAATAATGTGGAGGCATTTGTTTTGTGGCCTAAGTGGAATTCTTTGTTTTCTTTTTCTCTTCTTCCTGCCTCCAAGAAAAAGTATAGATAGACACTAGGCAGAAGCACTTCTGAAAACTCAGTTACAGAAATGTGACAGAACTTCAGAGCTAGAGGAGGTCTCAGACATTATCTGATTGAACTTGCATTACACAAACTAAGTCCCAGGGTGATGGCATTTGTCCAAGGTTAAGGAGCTAAGATCTCATATCATTTAGATGTATTCTATAGACTGAAACCACTGGTAAACATTTCACTGAGGGTACAATTTACCTGCTGCCCTCCTGCCTTGAGATGCTCACTCCTCAGTTTCTGGGGATCTCACTTTCCAGAATGCCAGGATGAAAATTTGACTTCAAGTTTCTAATAGCAGCAATCTCTAGAGGGAGAATTTGAGACCTTCTTCTTTGAGACCTGCATTGAGATCCTTTCATATGAAGATTGGTTGAAGGATTAAGAATGGGTAGCCAAGATAAGAGAGAACTATGATAGCAAATGATTTTTTTAGGTATTTGAAGACCTGTCCTTTGGAAAAGGGATTTGTTTTGCTTGGTTCCAGAGGGCAAAACCATTCGGAACCATAACCATAAGAGGAAAGTCAAGGGAAAATAAATACGGCTTATATGTAAGGGAAAATATCCTAACAACCAGACCTTCAGCCCTCAAGATGCTCTTGTAAAATGTACTGAGTTATCTGCTTGCTGATTGACACGGGTGAGATGGTTTCCAGAGGGAGAGTCTCTAAGAAGGTACTCTGATCTCTACCTCCACTCCCAATATTTATTTGTCATTTGTCACTCTTGTTCTTGTCACCATTGCACAGAGATCTCTGAGGCTGTGTGTGTGTGTGTGTGTGTGTGTGTGTGTGTGTGTGCTGGGGGGGAACAGTGATGGCAATAGGAGCTCGTTCTCAGCAGCCAGAGGGGACCTTCCCAGAAGCTGAGGGTTTCCAGCCTAACCCAGCCCACTTCCCTCCCCTGGCAATGGGATAGTTTCTGCCTTGCTGTCATTTCCAAGGAGCCCCATAATGACTTGATTTGCATCTTGAAAACCTCTAATAACTTATAACAGCAAATAAATAACTAATGAACCATCTTGCAGCTTCTCTCTGGATTGCAACCACCCCACATTTATGTTGACATTGCCATATGGGGTGAGCTGCTCTCTAAAGCTGAAGGATTTGGACTCCCAAGTGGTAGAAATGCAATGGATTCGTCACTTCTAGGAGTAGGGTGATTTCTCTCCTCAGCCGGGCAACAGTAGAGTTGGACTTAAGGGTGACTTTGCTTCAGATCCTCCCTCTGACACAAGTTATGGGGTTGTGAACAAATCATTTACCTTCGGTAGGCCTCAGTTTATTCATCCATGAAATGGGAAGAATAGCATAGGCAGGATCCACCTCACAGGGTTTTTTTTTGTTTTGTTTTGTTTTGTTTTTTATGAAATTCCAATGAAACAATGCACATAAAATACTTTGTAAGCAAACTTTACATGGATTTTCAGTGGTCCTCAAAATGTAGTCCAAAGAATTGTTGGGGTCTCTGAAACCCTTTCAGAGGGTCTACAAATTCAAAATTATTTTTTATTTCTAATATAGGAAATAGCTATAAATATAACCCATGTGAACAAAAACTGAACAGATCCTCGATAGTTTTTTAACAACATGAAGATATTGAGAACAAAAGTTTGAGAACCACTGGTTTAGATAGACGAGTTCTTCTAATTAGGGTGAGTTTTCCCTGATTTTCAACCACATAGCTTCTCTGAGGAAAAAAGATACTAATGGTTTCATGTGAAATTGATATGGGAACAAGATCACAAGTTAAGTTGATGCTCCATTTCCATGAAGTCTTTCATTAAAATCTCAATTCAAACAGAGTTGTGCCTCAGTTTCCCATGGGGAGAAAGCAAGGGGAGGGAAGAGTGGATTATTAATTTGCCTTTGACCATCACCATTTCCAATCCTTTTTGTTCCTGTGCCAGAAGTTAAAGGTTTCAATTCTTTTGTTTATGTCTGATTCCAATGACAGAAACTTCTGACAGATACTATTTACAGTGGGTTTCATGAAAAAAAAATTGTAGGAGTATGTGGGGGGAGCCCTTAGCTACTGAAGCTTTGAAATTGACTCACATTCTGAAAACTACATTATTTTATATCCACTCTGAAAGGGTAATATCAAACTTATGAAATATTTACTAACTTGGAGGCATAAACAACAAATCACCTCTTTTGCATTAAATATTTTTGTGAAAGATATTTTAGTAAAATACTGCGGCTTGCAATTTAATTACAATGAGTAATTAAAACTTAGAGCATAATCATTTTTGGCAAAAAGTCAGTTTTTGTTAGAATTTTAAGATAGAAAAAAGATGCATATTACGACCATAATACTGTTAGTAATTAAGATAAATGCATCAATTATTAAAGATGCAAACATGTCAAGCAAGCATAACTAATTATTTGAGCATGTTAACAGTTGTTTAATGTTAACAAGCAGTGAATTATTAAAGACCCCATGTGTCACATTTTGGACTGCATAAAATATAATGTTCTGGAATGTTTTATGATTTTCAAGTTTCTCTTAGATCTTCACCGGATTAGCTGTAAAGTTAAGATAACTTGTCTTTAAACTGTATTTCTAAAATAATTAGCTGTAATCCTGCCTGGAGAGGCTGCATTTCTGAAACGGGCTGGCCTCTACATGCTGTGGGGATAGGGGGTGGCTAGTCCACCCTGAGCCCTGTCTCAGTCACGTAGTCCAAGGAGACTGCTGTTGTTTTGGGGCAGGGTGAACCTCTTATTTCTGAGTCCATCCAACATAGGGACTAAAGCCAGGGAAAGCAGGATTAGAACAGAACAGAAAGATAAAACTTCATTTTCCCCACTCTACCAGGAGCTTTGTATACCCCACACAGCTGTATATCTCTGTTTTTTTCTATTTAGAGATACACCTAGCAAACAGCACTTCATGCAATCATATAATCAAGATGCCAATTAAGACACTTGTATAAATCACATGCATAGCGATGGTCGGATTATTTTTGACTGTCAAACTGCAAATCAACACCGGCAACTCTCTTCTTGGGATTTAACCAGAGCTGAGTTTCAGCTCCCCTCCTTCTCCCCCCACCCCAGTGAAACAGAATGGGGCCCCTGGGGAGCCAATCTGAAGCCAATCATGTCACTAGGGATATAGTTTTGAAACTGTTTGTGTCCCAGGAAGCCTTACCTTTCAAATTCACACACTTTCCCTTTCTGTCCCCTAAGCATTCAGAGGTATGGAGGGGACCCAGAGTGGGTTCTGTGCCTGGGAAGTCAAGGTAGGGCTGACAAGGAATATTTGGATATAGGTGATTTCTTTTGTAGGGCCCAGATTGGAGAGAGAGAGAAAGAAAGAGACAAAGACAGAGACAGAGACAGAGACAGAGAGACAGAGACAGAGACAGATAGACAGACAGAGACAGAGAGACAGAGACAGAGAGAGACAGAGACAGACAGAGAGAGAGAAAGAGAAAGAGAGAGAGAGTGAAAAAGAGAGAGACAGAGAGAGAGAGAGAGAGAGAGAGAGAGAGCGAGAAAGAGAGAGAGAGAGAGAGAGAGAGAGAGAGAGAGAGAGAGAGAGAGAGAGGGAGAGAGCACTTACGTACTCAGATTCCATTCAGCAGTAACCAGAAAAACTGACTTGTCACAGTGAACACCCCAGGACTGGCTAAAACTCTGTTTTTGCTCATTCTCTTCCCACTTCTCCTCTTCTCAACAAAACTCCTTGAAAAAAACCATCTGTATTCAGAGCCTTCTCTTCCTCTCTTCCAAATCCTTTGCAATCTAGCTTACAACCTAAACATTCAACAGTATTGCTCTCTCCAAAAAATGGAACCTTTTTAATGTGGATTTTAATTATCTTCTATTATACTCATATACATTTCTCATTGTGTCCCTCTCCTTATTCTTTACCCAGAGATCCATCCCTCTTTTAAAAAATTACTTCAATATTTTTATTTTCCCTACTTACATTAAAACAATTTGTTACATTTGTTTTCAAAACTTGGAATTCTAGATTCTCTGTCTTCCTCCCCACCACCCCATTGAGAAGACACATGTAAAGTTATAAAAACATTTACAAGAGAGTCTTTTGCAAAAAGAATTATATAACTCTATTCATCCCTTTTAATTAAAAAAAGCTCTTTAATTTTAACATATTGAAAAGGCCCATTGTTAAATGCTATATTCCATATCTACAGTTCCCCACTTCATAAGAGGGCAGGTTGGGGAAAATAGTCTTGGTTGCTATAATTTCATAGCCTTCAGTCTTGATTATGTTTCTTCTGTTTATGTGTTTGTAATTATTATGGATTTTTCCCTGGTTCTGCTTATTTTGCTTTTCTGCAGTCCATCTAATTTCATGCTTCTCTGTATTCCTTATGTTCTTATTTCTTAAAGCATAGTAGTATTCTCTTACATTCACATACACACATCCAATCCTCAACTGAAGGGAATCTGCTTCTAATATTTTGCTAATAATAGTAATAAGTAGCATTCTTTTCAAGTGATTTCATTTGATCCTCACAACAATCTTGTAAAGTTAATTGTTACCTCCATTTTACAGATGAGAAAACTGAGGTTGAGTGAAATTACATGACTTGCTTGAAGTCACATAACTAGTAGCTGAAGTAACATTGAATTTCATCCTCCTAAATCTCTAAGTCCAACATTTATATCTACTGCACAGACTAGCTGCCATAAAAATGTGCTGCTATAGTTATCTATATAGGACTTTTCATTTTATCAATGATCTCTTAAATGTCTAGAATCTTTAGATCAAAGGATATAGACATGTCAATCACTTTCTTTGCATAATTCCAAACAGCTTTCTACAATGATTTGGATGAATCATAGCTTTATTAAAGCATCAATATGTCATACCTTTCTACAACATTTTCAACACTGATTTTTCATCTTTGTCATCTATGACAACTTGTTTGCTATGAGGTAAAGTCTTGTGATTATTTAGCTCTTCCATACTCATCATTAGCTATTTGAAGTTGTTTTTTCATATGATTGTTGATAGTTTCCAGTTCTTTGGAGATCTCTGTTAATATCTTTTGACCACTTTTCTTTAAAACATGGCATTTGGTAATTTTCTGTTAATTTTTTACATATCATGGATATCAGATACTCAACAGAAATATTTGATAACAAGATATTTTCCTTATTTAACTACTTTTTTCCTTATCATGTTTACATTAATTTATTCTTGTAAAATCTTTTCAACCTTGCCCTTCTTCATCTATATATTTTCAATTGTGTTTAATATTTTTGTTTTTATATCCATTTGTTTATGTTCTTGCTCCTACTCAGTGAACCATTTCTTGTAGCAAAGACCAAAAAAAAAGGTAAAAAATATAGTAGATTAGGAAAACAATGAACACATCAACCATTTTGGACGGCATGTAAAATACTCTATACACATAGTTTCCCTGCTCACACATTTTCTCAGTTATTTTCTGAGACCAAAGTTAGTATTATAATTACACAATGTTCAGTTTTGGTTTTATTATTATTATCATTTATCTTATTGTAGTTATTGTTATCTTTTCCTATTTTTGCTTGCTTATTCTGTTTCAGTTTTTATAAGTCTTTCCATGTTTCTTTGAATTCTTGCTATTTTTTGATTCTTATGGCAAAATTACATTCCATTGCATTCATATCCTATAATTTGATTAGCTAGCTCCCAATTAATAAGTTTTGAATAGCTATGAACCCAGAAAAATTGTACTGCCAGCCTCACCAAGTTGGGAGGAAAACACTATGTAGACATGAAAATACTATATAGATGATCACAACGATCATCATAATCATCATCATCACTGATGTCATTATTGTTTAATGGAAGATACAATGTGGTATTACAGTTGGTAATTTTGAAGCCTAGTATAAGCAGCACAGTTCTTGCCTCTCAATTAATCATTGTGAAATGTGTTCAGAAATCAAGTTTGTGATTTTTCATGGGGAAAAAAGGCAAGAGATAATTAAAACAAATACAGTTAAGAAAGATGATGTTGCTTAAGAGCTGCTGAAGGAAAGTACATGTTAAAATTTTTCAGCCTCCAAGTTTCAGTAATGAGGTACAAAGCCCGGCATATTGCCCCATCCCCACCCCAGTGCTGTCTATGAATATAATCATTAAGCCTTAAAGGAGCAATTCTATTCCATTCAACATTTATTAAATACCCATTATGTTCAGGGAAAACACTGTGCACTACTGTTAAAAAGTAGTGCTTGGGGGCTTCAAGGTTGGAGACAAAAGGATGTTCACAGAGAGATGGAGACACCAGCTGAAATTTCTTGTCAAAGTGTGTGTGACTCAAGGAAAACTACTTTCTTATTGTCACTCACAAATGACTAGAGGCCTGAGGTGCTTTGAGAAGCTATGATACTTATCTGTCCTCCCCAGTTTCTTTTTTTCAATCTTGGTCAAAGGGAAAAATCCAGAGTATTGGTCTAAAAATGATTTGGATTGGTTTCATTTATCTTGTTTAACGTTTTTCTTTTTTTAAAATAAAAATTCAGAACTTAACAAATGTATAAAAAAAGAACATTTCTACACAAAGTAGAAGAGAAAAAGAGGATTATATGTGAAACTGAAAATTTTTATCCTGTTCATCTTGCTTTTTAAAAAGTATATAATAAATTCAATATGTGATTTTCAAAGCTGCTCTGCTTGTCTGTTTCCTTCTGAACTTCCTTATCACTTAAAAATCTCACTAACCCTCTTTTCTTTCTTTTCTTCTTTTTTTTTTTATAAAGAAGGGATATGCTTTTCTTAGCTCTTCTTCTCTGTACCCCCTCCCAGCATTTAGTTTCCATGATTAGAATATCTCTATCCACCTCTTGCCCCAGTAATTACCTACTGCTACCAGCAAAACATTTTTGTGCATGAACCATCCCCATAGACAGGATCAAATACAACAATTCTGAACCATGGGCTACAGCTCAGTAGCTATTCAAAAACACTAGAATGCTAGAAGAGAGCTTGGAGATGTTCATAATTCATATTCAATGAATCTAGAACTGGCCACAGATTCTGCCACAGAATCAATTCTCCTGGCATTTTATTTTATTTCAAAACATCTACCTTGCTCACTCAACAAACAGAAAGCTATGATAGCATTTCCCAGATATCTTATTTCTTAAAATAGGTCATATAGACAGACATTGAATAGCAAATTTCTTTTGAGAAATAACAACTATAAGATGATAAACATTGTTTCTGATTCATCATGTAACAACACATATTACTCTCCATGTGCCTCAGTTTCCTAAACTATAAAAGTATGAGTTTGGGTAAATCAGATTTTATTCTGTAATATGAACTCTTTATTTATTTAGCCTATGCCCAAGAGTAGAAAGGAAATGGATCAACAGGACCTTGTTCTTTTTTCCAGTTACTCAGGTCACCCACCTACCAAAGACCTAAACAATGGAAAACTTTATCAATGAAGCAGTTTGGAGGTATTTCAAGAAAATCAAAAGGCTGTACAACTTCTCAGCTTCACACTTAAACTAACCCACCTTGGAGAGAAAACAAAGGCTTCCATACTTTTAGAGAGGAGAGCTTTTTTCTTCAGGAAAATGTGATGTCCAGAAAAGTTAGCTTCTTAAATCATACAGCCCAGGACGGCCAGACCCAAGATGAAGAAGTTATCCCAGATCTGCTTAACTCTCAATCCGTTCTATAATCATGAACTCAGCTACCTTTTAGTGGTTATCTATTTCCTTCTATCCATACCCACTATTATGAGTAAAAATTTTTTAAAATGGAGGAGTCAAGGAGAGCTTTGGGGAGGTTGGCAAATCTCCACCATTGTTTTCACAGGTCATTTGTCAAGATCCAGAAATGTGTTTGAGGATAACAATGTGGACAGTCCTTTAGAATATGTAGAACTTCCAGTCAGGCAGGAAGGAACCATTAGATTGTTCCACGGGGTTCTAAATCCCAGAGCTCTCTGGAGTTCCAGATCCTGAAATTGTGGGTCTCCCATCTCCAGTGCAAGCACTGGCGGCTGAATTAGAGTGTACCGCTGGCTCCACTCCAAATGCATTCCTTCATGTGTCAGCCCTGAATCTCTTCATATGTTAGGGTGAGCTGCAAGTACAGGAGTTTCTTCACTTCCAAGGCAGTTTCACCATCTGTTTCTATTATGGGAGTTTATGGCACAGAATACCTCAGACACTAGAGTCTCCATTTTTTTCCTGGCTTGCAGTTACAGCACTTTATGAACAGAATGATTAAAAGGTAGGGGCCTCCTTCGTTTCCCCCCCCCCATTTTTCTTGGCACATTATGAAATTCCAAAGGATTTTTACAGTTCATTTTATGAAGATGAAAGGTGATTTGAAAGAAAATTAAGAAATTATCGGGGAATGTAAATGTGACTACAATTCAGCTTTTAAAAATCCTTTAATCTTGTCATGATTAAAAGGATTTTCCCCCCTACATTGTTTCCTCTTTGGACATGTATAAGAAGACAAAAGTTGAATTTATAGCTTAAAATTTGCAAATAATTTTGGAATTTGATTTTATGGATTCATATGGTAGCTCCATATTTTTAAGACCTACACTAAGGCAGATACATTGTGGAGCTTTTAGTCAAAGGATTTCCTCATAACAGTCTTTCTTAATACCACACACAAAAGATCAAGCTAATTATCTCCTTTGGACAAGGCGCAGAGGTACTGAATCTATGAAGGTGTTTTCAGAAATTCAGAATTCTGAGGATCATGGAGTTGGATGATAATGCTTTTAGAGCTGGAAGAAATTTTGAAGGCCATCTGGTCAAACATTTTCATTTTACAGATTAGGAACTGAGGCCCAGAGAAGTTTGCCAATTAATCAATCCAACAAAAAACTTTTATTAAATGCCTACTATGCACCAGGCACTGTGTTAGGCTGCAAATTACAAGTACCATAGATGGAACAATTTCTACTGGCTAGTAGTTTACATTATAATGGGAGAGTTCATTACACAAATAAGTATATACATTAAAAATATAAAATAAACAAACACAAATATATCCACAGTTAAAATAGAAGATAGCTTAAGTGATTTGTTCAAGATCACATAGATGGTAAATAGAAGATAGTATTTGATCTCAATTCCTCTGACTCCAATCCAGCCTTCTTCTTTAGGAAGAAAAATTCTAAAAAGCTCTAAGTCTCCACTAAAATCTGATGAAGGCTTTTATCCTAAATAACTCAAAAAGCTCAGAACAACCATGACACAAACAATTGACACTACAGATCTCATACTGACTCCAGGCATCTGATTAGGTAGAATACTAGGACAGTGTAAACACTTAGACAAGGTGAACAAATGGCTTGTATTGCTCTAGGACTCACTCATCAGCTATAAGGCAGCCAGACACCACAGGCCTTTCAATAGATTTGCATATGGGCAGGACAAAGAAATAAGATGTCACCCCAGAGAGATATCCTATTTTATCTAGGACTAATTCCATGAGGATGGTGGAGGAGGGGGGAGTTAAGAGGAGGATCCTTCAGTGAGGTGCCAGCAAGGGCCACACTTTCCTTTTCCATGCTAAATTAGTTTCTCATTTTAACTACTCCAAGGAAATGATGATAAAGAAGACAAAAGACACAGGCTTCCACTTATTCCCTTTTCTGGCATTTCTTAATTTTTTTTATTGTGGAAAAGAAAGTAATATATGACAAAGTTCATTTGATAAAATGACAAATAAAGGTAAACCTCAGAGCTGAGGGGTTGGGGGAAATGGGAGGGCTGATAAAGAATTATATATTTCATAGCTAATGACTTCTACTACCCACCCACCTACATAAGGACTTTGGGGAATAGTTATTTATTCCTTTTAAGATTTTCTTAATATTTGCCCTCAATAAGCACTCGTGACAAATGAATATAATCAAACAACCCAAATAAACATTTTGGACGTGTCTGAAAATAGAAGGTATTTAGTTTTTAGTCCATTTCAAGCTTTAATACTTTCAAAAGCATAAAAACTTCAAACTTACCTTAAAATCATTTAGAAGTTAATTATACATATTGAATTTATACCTACTATATATTTTAATTATAATTTCAACTAACCTTTCTAGTTATTATATTGTTTGGTGACACTTTCCAGAGAACACTTTCTCACATTGGTGGATAAATAGATGAGTTTCTCTTGCTTGGACACCTCAGTCACATGATCTTCATTAGACTTTCTCTTGTAGAGTTTCTGTTCAAACTTTCATGTCTAAACCTCATTTTTTGGGTGATCTTAAGGATACGACTACTAATGAAATCCTTTCAATCACTGAGTAACAAATGATAAAAATTTTTACAAAGTTTGAAAACCAATGAGAGCAATTGTATAGCCAAAATAGTTATGTTAAACTTTAATGAGAAATGCATCAATTTTTAAAAAATTTTTAATTATTAAACCTTCAAAAGGTTTTTTCCCTGTAAATCTGTAGCATATATACTTCTCAAGTAAAAATACACTAAGAATTTGAGAATGCATATAGAATGTATATACTCATATACAATTTACTTACATGTATGTTTATGTATGTGCATCTATGTGGATTTACATACATATACATACCTCTAATCTATAATTTCTCTATTCAAAAGATGGGAAATATGTTTCAAAATCAGTTTGGTCACTGAGTTGATCTGAATTCTAAAGTCTTTCAAAGTTCTTTTCTGGAGTAGATATTTATTCTTGAAAAATAATCCAATGTAGTTCTAGCTTCAGAATGATGTTCACCTGAGATTCTAGGTTCAGAAAAAGGAACCCTAAATTCCAAATTTAATTCATTACTAAGTAACTTAGGTAAATCACTTTGGATCTTAAATAAGTCCAGTCTCTCTCTTAGCGTCAGTTTCTTCAATCCTTAAATAAGAAAGTTGATTTAAATGATCTCTAAAATTCCAAGTTCTAAGATATATTTGGGAATAAGTATACTTTCTTTTGAACTGTCTAATCTGTACACACATTTAGCTAACGTAACTTCCTTCAACCAACAGCAGATAACCTTCATTTTTGGCATGGCTCCTAGAAATGAATGATCTCACTCCATTGTCCTCTCACTTCTCAGCAGAACTGATACTATGGTATCAGAGCTGCTGATTGGCTGATGACACTATGGCATCCGGGTAAGGTCTGTCCCTTCTCCTGGAGGCATCACTATGGTATATCAAAGTCACACTTATCTTGCAATTTTAACACTTCCTCTCTACATTTCAGCACTAAGCTCTTAGCAATCATAGGGTGAGGTTGGTGAAATATTAAAGACCAAGGAGGTATGAGCTAAAATGTAACCTAAAATTCTAAAAAACTATGTGTATGTATGTGTGTAAAATGATATCATGAATATATCCAAAAACTATGTGTGTTTATATATATATATATATATGTCAAGAGAAAATAAAATACATAGGAAATCATCAGATTAGTAGATTATGTTTCTGTTATCACTTCAGTTCTCAATCTGATGACTTTTTTATTTCACTATTTCTCAGTTCACTGTTCATCAAATGGATGCTTTTCTATTTTCATTTTTTTAAAAAGCAAAATGTTAGCTTTGAAGACCAGGGAATAAAATCGGGCACAATTGATCACTTTTCTGCGTTTAGCAAATACAAGTTTGCTCTACTAATCCCAACCATTGCTGGCAGCAGAAACTACTTCAGTGCTCAAAGAATTTGATGATTATTGATGAAGTTATCCAGCACATGTATCAAGAAGAAAAAGGAAGAGAGTATCATGGCTCTCATGTCATAAAATGATTTCCCTGGAAAAGTCAGTGGACTGGGACCATATAGAATTCTTCATGTAGTTGAACCCAATAAATTGTCATTACTCACAAAAACTACTTTCCTTGAAAGGGTCATGTAGCCATTTTTAGATGCCCCAGGCCTGTGATCAACTTCTCACCTTCCTTTTTCCTTCTCAGTATCTTTCCCATTGTATTGGGGTTTTGTTTTGATAATTTCCACAAAGTGTGAATTAAACTCTGTACTGTGGGTAGCAAGTGCCCTTATATGGGCAGGTCAAGGATGCAAAAAGTGGCAGACCTACTACTTCTAAGAATATTACCAGCATCAGAATTACACCATATTCCCTGATTACCTTCAATCTTATAAACCTTGATCCTTTCAGGAGACCAAAGTGTGCCTTTGTAGCAACTTCCTGTTCCTTCCCTGGATGTGAAAGGGGCATTTAAAATATTTTTCAAGATGTCTGGGCAGTTCTTTTCAGAAAAGAATAAGGCCTTGATTTTTAAAGGGATTTTTAGTGATTTGGGAGACTTGCAACATGGGTAAAGGATCAGAAGTGCTAATCTTTTGTATTGTGTAAGTATGTCCCATGGAAACCTAGCAGAATCTATGGATTTCTTCTCAAAATGTTTTTAAATGCCCAAAATAAAATACATAGGATTATAAAGGAAAGCAATTTTGTCAAAATATTTAAAGTTCCAAGTTCACCTACCTCTCTATAATAAACTGATGAGCCTTTAAGGGATCATTAGAACCTAAGTGAGGAATATAAGCAAGGTATAAACATGTTTTGCTTCAATACTTTTAGAGAAGGAAAGGAAAGAATGAAGCCTTATTGCAGGTTTTAGTTATTAAGGCTGGGAAACACTGTGTAATTTTAAAGAAATGCAAGACTCAGTTGCTGTGTATGGACACACAAGTGAATAAGGCCATCAGAAACCTAATTTTAATTTTGAAGGAGTGGGAGGAGGTGGGTTCCATAAACATATCTTAATGTGATTCTCCTTTATTCCTTTCTAAAGGACAGATCCATTTACTTCAACTTCCTTACTCAGCAAAATGTAGTTAGAATTCCAGTTTGGAAGATGAACCAGAAATCTGAAGAGGGGTGGGGTCACCAAACCAAGCCTCAAAATTCCCCAAGAGCCTACATCAAAATAACCAGTTTTAAATTCAGGTTAATTCTTCCAATAATAAAAACAAATGTACTCAGTAATATTAATCTCCCTGAAAATGATCACCCTCTACCTCTATATTTGTCCTGCTTTGTGTCTCGCAGTCATGTCAGAAACATTTTGCTTTTTTGTGTCCTTTTTTAGGGACAGAAGGAAATGTTCCTTGGGACTAGAGTTTATATCTCAGTCAGTGGATAAACATATTCTGCCATTTCCCTTAACTCTGCTACTGTTTCATGCAAGCGGGGCTACAGGCTCCCTTGCCCAGTCTGGACTCCCCTCACTCCAGCCAGGAGAGCACCCATCAAAGGCTCAAAGGCACAAAGAGTTAAATGAACCAGCGCTGTCCCTTTTCGACGCTAACCCCCGAGCTCCTTCCTCTCCTCTGGTCTCCTCTCCGTGGGCTCGGGGTGATTAATGGTGTGATCCATTCCTGTAGGGAGTTGACAGTCACTCTCATTTTCTTGTATTTTTCTCCCTCTCACTGCCAAGGTCACAAGTAAGAAGGCTCCTCCAAGTTCTCTCCACCCGTCCTCCTTCACCCTCGCTCCGCCGCGGCCTCATGAATCATTCCGTCTGCACATTGAACTCCTGATGCTTCTCTTGCACCAAACTGCCCGACTTCCGCAATTTTTCTTCATTCTCACTAACAATTTGGTAATGAAATATTGATTTTTAGTTAGATTCAAATAGATGTTATTAAGTTTGCATTGATAAATCGTTCCCTTTCTCGGGCTGGAAGTACCTCAGTCAAATTCTAACTGCGCTTTCATACCTGGTGATGTATTAATTTGACATATTTGTCACCCAGGCTGCTGGATTCAGTGTTGGAGGAGGGCGTCTGTCCTAATTGCTGTTATTTCACAGAGAAGGTGTAATTCTAGCTGATGTGTTTTAAGGATTTTAGCCCTAAAATCGGGTTGGATAAACATTTCCTCTGGGGCTTTTATTTTATTTTTTTCCAAATTGCACCATTTCTCCAGTGAGCTGGTTTCCATTTGGGAGGAAAGGGTGGCCCACTAATTTGACTTTTTCTCCATGCATTTTGTTAATTAAATACATAACATCCTGGCAGCATTATAAAATATTGAAGCAAATTGACAAGTGTGTACCATTTCTCTTCCTAATATTTTTGGAGTAAAATTCAGTGCCCGCGGGCAAAAGGCAGAAGCTGTAGCAACCTTATACTTTGAAGGAGGAAGCTGGGCAAATTCTACCCCAAATGCAGAGCTCAGCCTACAGGAGCATGTATTTTGACTGGAGTGAATGGGGGGTGTTAGAGAATGTGGGGTTCTAATTCCCTACATGCCATTAAGCCCTGAGACTTGTCTACTCTTCCCCCACCAAACCTTTAGCAAATGTCCGTGGGAGATATCACCCTGTTCTTTAGACATAGTCCCTGTCTCAGATAGAAATGAGACAGTCTTGGGAGAATTGGGTCTTTTGAGATTGCCTGATGCAGAACATGTAGCAAATGTTATCAATTTAGAAGAAAATAAAAATAGTGAAAAAATAATACTTTAAAAAAAAGAGAGGTCTAAGGACAAGACAAATGTTGCCAACTTAGAGACAACACATCAGTAGCAAGAACTGGGGTTCCACAAGCATGGCTCCCAACCTGTTATAAATGAAGGTAGAATTGGTTTCCCCTACTAAGATACCCACGACTGTAAAAGCTAGGCAGGAGACCATGAAATATAAGTTTCACCCAGAAACTGAACTCTGTATTAGTTACTGTTTTTCCATATAATTCACAGGCCACAGCGCCATCCCTGAGCTCAAAGAAACTTTGAGAACTTATTTAACATGTCTTATTTGAAGGCAATATGGGCCTAAACCAACGCAGAAAAATATTAAACATAATGAGTAATTCTCAAACCTGTCTATATCAGGAATACTAAACCGGAGGTTTCTGATAATTTCTAGTATGCTAATCACCTTTTCTTTTCTAAATACATTTTTACTGATATCTTTTTGTACCCAATAGTTTCTCTGAGTATTCCTCCCTTTCCTCCTCCCAGAAAGCCATGCCATATAACAAATAGTATTTTTAAGACAAAAAAGAATTTAAAAAAATAGTAACACTGATAAATATATTGAAAAAGATTGAAAGTATTTATAATATGTAATACTTATTGTCCTTCTATTGTCCTTCTACCCCTATAAAAGGTTAGGTCAAGAGTATCTTCTTTTGGATCATGATCATCATTTATAATTTTTCAACATTCCCTTTTGATTGTGTATGTGTCTGTTCTTTCTATTCACATTGCTGTAGTCATCTTTCTAGGCTTCTCTGAATTTATCTCGTTGGTCATTTCTTACAGTAGAATAGTAATCCATTATAGCCATATACCACAATTTGTTGAGCTATTGCCCAATCTATAGATATCTCTTTTATTTCTAATTCTTTGCTATCATAAAAAGTGCTGTCACAAATTACTCTTCATTATTGTTGATAATTTTGGTTGTGTCTAACTCTTGGGAATCCCATTTGGAGTTTTCTTGGTTTGACATTTCCTTCTTTGATGTATTTTGCAGATGAGAAAACTGAGGCAAGCAGTGTTAAGTGACTTGCCAGGATCACATACCTAGGAAGAGTCTGAAACTGGATTTGAACTCAGGTTTTCCTGAATTCTATTGTGCCATCTAAATTCTGCTGCTATAAATATATTGATGTATATGGGAACTTTCTGTTATCAATAGTTCCCTTGGGGTAAAAGCCTAGTAATGGAATCTCTAGGCCACAGGCCATAAATATTTTAATCATTTTATTTGCATAACTCCAAAATTGCTTTCAAATGGTTATACTGACTCATAGCTCCATCATGTTTCGATAACTATATTTCAATATATTTTTATTATAATTTGCCTTCTTTTGTACATTAAAAAATATTATTCTGAGATGTCCATAGCTTTAATGGGACTATCAAAGAGGTCTATAACATACAAAAAGATTAGAAATTCCTTATCTATATTAACCAAAGAACTTCCTTTTTTCACATTGAGATATCTCAGTGATGAAAATGTGAGTATTCTAGTACATAATTAAATCAATGTTATCTGGTGTCCCAGATAAATTAGACAAGAAGATAGATAACAAGAAGTTAGATAACAAGTCAGTTTTGGAGATCTTCACTAAAACACTCCTTTTCAGTGCTTCTGAACTCTGTAATGTATTTCAAAGAAAAAAAATAACCAAATATCTCAGAGAGGGATGATTAGCCCAAGATGATTCATATTAAAATTGTCAATATTTAGCTTTTTCTTTCTTTATTGGAGCAGTTAAATATTATAGATAAAAGGCTAGGCTTGAATCAGCACAACCTGGATTAAAATCTTCCCTTTGTCACAGATTTGCTTTATGGTCCTGGACAGATCCTTTAACCTCCATGTATCTCAGATCCTTGAATTTGTTCACCAAGTCAAAGTTCAACTCTGATCTACTTGATGAAGGAAATTTCCACAATTAGCATTCACTTCACTGATGAATCTATAGATCCCGATTGTATTTATATACAACAGTATTTTCATCATCTTTTTTTTAAGCAAAATTACAGAATATAAAATAAACTCTCATAAATCAACAACATTTCTATATATTAACAACAAAGGTTAACAAGATCATTTAAAATAACTATAGCCAATACAAAATATTTGGGTGTGTACTTGTCCAGACAAGCCCAAGAAATATATGAACATAATTATAAAACCTTCATCACCCAAATAAAGTCAAATCTAAACAATTGGAAAATTAGCAAATGCTCATGGATAGGTTGAGCTAATATAATAAAAATGACAATTTTACCTAAATTCATTTACTTATTCAGTGCCATACCAATCAAGTGACCAAAAATTATTTTGTAGAGCTAAAAAAAATAATATCAAAACTCATCCTAAACAAAAATTTAAGAATATTAAGAGGATTAATGGGAAAACTGTAAGGAAGGCATCCTAGCAGTGCCTGATCTAAAACTATGTTATGAAGTAGCAATCATTCAAATTATTTGATATTGGCTAAGAATAAAGTGGTGGATCACTGGAATAGATTAAATACATAAGACACAGAAATAAATGACTATAGTAATCTACAATTTGATAAATCTAAAGACTACAGCTTCTGGGAGAAAAACTCATTATGTAATCAAAAACTACTGGGAAAACTGAAAGAATATGGCAGAAATTAGGCATTGACCAAGATTTTACATGTTGTACAAGATAAAATCAAAATGTGTTCATGCTTTAGATATAAAGGTGACATCATAAGCAAATATCTATCAGGCATATGGAGAAAGAAAGAATTTTTGACCAAACAAGAGATAGAGAACATTATGAAATGAAAAATAAATAATTTTGATTATGTTAAATTAATTTTTTTGCACAAGCAAAATCAATATACCCAAGATTAGAAGGAAGGCAGGAAGAAAAATTATTTCCTAGGAAGTGATTCTCATAAAAGTGACATTTCTCAAACATATCAAGAACTGGGCCAAATTTCAGGATATGCCATTTCTTAATTGTTAAATAAGTAATCCCTTAATAAGTCAAAGAATATGAATGAGCAGTTATCAGATAAAGATGTTAAAGCAATCTATGAGGCATAAGAAAAATGCTCTAAATCACTATTTATTAGAAAACTGCAAATTCAAACAACTCTGAAGTACCATATTACCTTATACCTATCAGACTGGCTAACATGATAAAAAAGGAAAAGTGAATGTTGGAGAACATGTAGAAAAATGGGACACTGGAGCATTGATGGAGGAGTTGTGAACTGATCTATTTTGTGAAGAGCAATTTGGATGTCCAAAGGATAATCAAACCATGCATACCTTTTGTTCCAACAATATTATTACTAGGTATGTATCTCCAAGGGACCATAAAAAAAGGATGAGAGAACTCAAATGTACAAAAATGTTTATAGTAGCTCTTTTTGTGATAGCAAAAAATTGGAAATCAAGGGAATGTTCATTAATTGGGGAATGGCCAAACAAGTTATTGTATTTGTATTGATATTAATGGAATGTTATTGTGCCATAAAATATGATGAGAAGGTATATTTCAGAAAAGTATGAAAAGACTTACATGAACTGATGCTAAAGTAAAAAAGAACCAGGAGAACATTGTACATAGTACCAGTGACATTGTGTGATGATCAGCTATAACAGATTTAGCTTTTATTAGTAATACAATGATCCAAGACAATTCCAAAATATTCATAATGAAAATACTATCAACATTCAGAGAAAAAACTATGGAATTTGAATACATATTGAAAGATAAAACTTGCACTTTTTTTCTTGGTTTTTGTTTTAGCTTTCTTTTTTTGTTCTGTTTCTTCTTTCATGACATGTAAAAATGTTTACATTATTTCACATATAGAAGCTAATTCAAATTCCTTGTCATCTTGGTAAAGGAAGGGAGGGAAAGAAAAAAATCAAAGCTCAAAATCTTATAAAAATAAACTTTGAAAACTATCTTTACATGTAACTGAAAAAAAATATTTACCAAAAAGCCCACTCCCAAATGATCTCTCTCCATTCGACTTCTCTTCTCTCTCATCCTTGATCTATTCAGTAGCCAAACTGATATTTCTAAAGAAAAAGTTGGGACTAGGGGGACATTTTACCACCTTGTTCAACAAACTTAACTAGTTCTCCATTGCCACTAGGATAAAATACAAATTCCTTGTCTTCGCAAGTAAAGTCTTACACAATCTGACACCAACCAGGCTAATCACACATTATACACCCTCCCAAACTTGTGTAGGTCAGAAAACTGTTGTTTCTGACATGCAATATTCTATCTTGTCTTCAATTATTTGCCTTGACAGGCCTTAATTCCTAGAATACTGAACTTTATCCCCTTTATTTCTGGAGTCCTAATATCTTTCAAGGCTCAAGAACTATCTTCTACTTAAGTACTATTCTTGATTCTCCCAGTTATTATTAGTTTAACTCAAATTACTTTATATATACATTGTCTTTCCATGTTTGTATATGTATATTTTATATGCATAATATTATCTATAATTATATGAATATAATGAAGTTTATATTCACATAGAATATAAGCCCCTTGAGGGTACAAACTGTTTCATTTTTCTGTTTTTATCCAGAAAATTAAAATTACCCAGCATAATATGTATAAAATAGTAGATGTTTTATAAATATTTACTGAATTGAGTTGAGTTGAATTGAAATGAATTTAAGAATGAAGGTGCTTGCTGGTACTCTTTACAAACCAAAGGCCCCTTTTTTTTCCCAAGCCACAGAATCAAGCTGTGGCTGCATCAAACTAGTTAGAACTCTAAGCTTTAAACCTTCCTGCCTTCCCATGGAAATGGTGAGTAAAGTCCAGATCTGATTGATTTTATCTGTGAAATGAGCTGAAAACACCTCACAGCAAGAAGTGCCTGACTTCACTCCTCAGCTCAGACTTTCCAGACTAATCAAATTGTCCACTGCTCAAACACTTGCATGAAGTAGGATTTCCATAGATATGAGGACTACTGTGAGGCAGAGAGAAGGAAAGAGGAGAGACAGATAGACAGAAAGAGACAGAGGCAGACTGACAGATACAGAAACATAGACTTGAATAGACAGACTCAGAGA
Source organism: Sarcophilus harrisii (assembly GCF_902635505.1). Lineage (NCBI taxonomy): Eukaryota > Metazoa > Chordata > Mammalia > Dasyuromorphia > Dasyuridae > Sarcophilus > Sarcophilus harrisii. Next base: position 458,630,891 of record NC_045427.1, read on the forward strand.
AAATAGAGAGGATTCTTTTTTATTAGAACCCTGTCAAAGCAGAAGGCATTTTTAGTTGATAATTATACTAGCTAATATCACATAACATTTTAAGATTTTCAAAGGAGATCTATAAAATGAGATTTATATATATATATATATATATATATATATATATATACATATATACATACAATCTTGTTTTATCCCCAAAGAACTGATAATTAGATGCTATCATTCCCATCTTACAGATGAACATACTGAGGCAAGTAGAAGTTAAGTGATTTAAGGGTTGCCATGTAAATCTCCTAAGTAGGATTCACACTTATCTCCTTAACTCTAAATTCAGCATTTTCTACTCTATATAATATTCTCTTCTTAGTATTGCAACCACAGTGCTTGCTGCTTCATGTACTAAAAATACATTTGAAAGCCATTTTTGTTCCAGGTACACTGACTCTCTGTCTGCAATTAGTGACAGCAATTGATAATCCATTCAATTGTCAAGTATAACTCAGAGTGATTCAAGTTAAAAATAACTTGATGTGGGGTCCAAGAATATCATAGAAAAGAAAATTCAGTCCCTACCCTTGGGAAATTAGATGTAGTTATGTTTCCAAATACAGAGGTGAAGATTAACACCATTGTCTAAAAGAATCAAAGAATTTGAGAGGTGAAAGTGGTCTCAGCAGTCATCTAGTTAAACCCCTATGCAAAATAAATTATCACCATAATGGGGAATCCTCACTGGGATATAGCTCATTTTATATCCTAGAAGAGAACAATTCTGAGTGAAGAGAGAAGAAAGTTTAGCTACTGGGACTGTCTGGCCTTTTCTCCAAACCAACCACCTGACCACATGATAGGGCTAAGATATATATATATATATATATATATATACACATATATACATATATATGTATATATATATGTTTAATTTTAAAATACTTTAAACGTGGTCATCTTAGAGACACTTATTAAGTTGATACAAAAATTTCATAATTGGTTGTTAATATCCACTTACTACATACAATATAGTATGAAAATGGTAGAGATGAAAGTCCCATGATTATATCAATAAATTTTACAGAGAGGGGACACTTTGACAAAATATATTCTTCATTCATATAAAAACTTAAAAAATCTGAATAAATGAACCTTACCTGAATATGACAATCAATATCAAAAGGTACAGTTTTTAAAGAAATACACTAGAAATCTTTCCAATAAAATCAGGAGTAAAACAAGCCATGTCTGTGACTATATTATTATTACTTAAAGGGAATGGAATAAGCATTTAAATAGCACATATTGTGTGCCAGGAAATTTACTAAGTACTTTTATTTTTTAGTTAACAAATATTTCTTTTGATCCTCACAACAAGCCTGGGAGATAGGTGCTAACAACACTCTCATCTTACATTTGAGGAAACTGAGGCAAACAGAAATAAAGTGACTTGTCCATGGTCACACCAGTAATAAAGATTTGAGGATGAATTTAAACTTAGATATGTTTGATTCCAAACCAAGGGCTCAATCTACTATGTCACTAGTTGCTACTGAATGTTCTTAAAATGCTAGATGTAACAATCATTCAAGAAAAGAAAACCAAGGAAATAAGACTTGGTAGAGAAGAGATATGATCTCTCTTTGCTTATGTGATGATTTACTTAAAGAATCCTAACTATTCAGTAAAAATATTCATTGAAACTATTGAATATATTAATTAAAATTGGTAACTTAGTAAAGTAACAATATAAAACAAACCCGTAGAACTCATTATGCTATTTATATGTTTCTAGCAAAACTCATAACTGGAGAAAGAAATGGCAAATGACGCTAGTATCTTTGCCAAGAAAACCCCAAGTGGAGTTGTGAAGAGTTGGAGATGACTAAAGAGGGACTCAACAATAACAAAACTCATCAAGCAGAGACAGAAAACTTCCATTAAAATGAATATAAAATTTACAAAAAGTGGTGATCAATCTACCACAATGGATTCATGTCTTATATAAAGACAACTTCAAATCATGCTCCAGATATAAGGGAGCACTTAAATAATTAAATATATATTTAATGCTAATAATTAGATCATGCCAAAATAATAACAATTATTATGTTACTTAACTTTATTGGCATGGCACTACTATGCCAATCACAGTACAAAGTGTATAGTGGCTAATTTTGTGAAGTATATAGAATGAGACAAAATGATAATAAAAATCACGGAGGAACAAATGGTCTTCAAAAGAAATACAAGTTAGGGAGCAGAAATGAAAGGAGCCTAGAATTAAAATTTTAAAGGTACACTATGTAGCAGTAATCATCAAAATTATTTGATACTGTTTAAAAAGAGAAGTGGAACTTGGAATAAACTACATGGGCAAATTGAACTGAGAAACTATTAAAAATAGATGTTTACTGTTTGATGAACTCAAGAACATATACCACTGGGGTAAGGACTTAACATTTGATAAAAATTGCTGGGTAAACTAGAAATCAGATTTAGAAAATCTTATACCATATACTACAATAAACTCCAAATAGATAAATAAGCAAATGGAGATATAAAAAAAATCACATCAATTTTTAAAAATAGAAAATAGAAAGCAGTACTTTATACAATTATGGATATAGGATAATGCTTACCTAAATAAGAGATAGAAATGACCATAGAATATAAAATGAATAATTGTGACTATGTGGAATTTAAAACTTTTGTACCAAGTAAATATCAATGCATCTAAAAATTAGAAAACAATGAAATATCTTTGTAGCAAATAACTCTGACAAGGATCTAATATTCAAGATATATTGGGAATTGATATAAACATATAAAATAAGAGCCCCAACAGATCATTGATCAGAGTATATGAATAGACAGTTTTCATAAGATAAAATTTAAATTACAAACAGCCAGATCAAAGCATGCTCTAAATTCTAACTAATGAGTTTACCACAAAAGAAATTACCTACACTGATAAGCATACAGATTCTTAGTATATTTGCATACATAGAACAATATTCTCACTCTCTTTTGTTTTGAATTTTTTACATTACAGATATATAAATATCATTAAGCATAAAAATCTGTTCAAATATTTTAATAATATGATCAATGCAAAACAAAACAATTCTGAAGTTTTATCTCACACCTGTCAGGTTGACAAAGGCCACAAAAGTTGGAAATGGCTAATGTGATTAGAGATGTGGAAAGACAGGCACATTATGTACTATTAGTTGGAACTCTGAACTGCTTTAACAACTATGGAGAATAATAGAATTCTATTTTAAAAGGCACTAAACTTTGACCCAGTAATACCAGCTGCAAGAAGATGTTGCAGTATATATATATATATATATATATATATATATATATATATGCATATATATATGTATATATATACACACACACATATACACATAAATATATATATAATATATATATATATATATATATATATACATATATATATATATCCACATCTAAAGGATATCCACCATTTGGAATGTGGCTGGACAGATTGTGATATGTAAAAGTCTTTTATATTATTGTTCTGTAATAAAGTATGAACATGAAGAATTCAAAGAAACACAAGGAGACTTTTATTCCTGATAATGAATGAAATAAGGAGAATAAGGCAAAAGCAATTTACATGAGGACTATAATAATGTAATTAAAAACAGTCCCCAAAGATTCAGAATTCTGATCCTTGTTAACTATAGAAGATTGATGATAAAGTATGGTAGATGAAAGCTGAGAAATAAGACATATATTTTCAGACATATTTAATAATGAAAAGTTATAGGAACATTGAGATGTGACCATATAGAATTGTAATACAATAGAATTATAAAAATGAAAGTTTGGGAAAGAATTCAAAGGACTTATGGAATGTTTAAATTTGAAAGAAAAGCCACTTGCCTCACCAAATTCCATAACTTTTTCTATAGCCAGGATCAATTTTAAATTATAATATTCAAGATAGGGAATTAATACAAACATGTAAAATAAGAGTCATTCTCCAATAGATCATTCATTGGTCAGAGGATGTGAAGAGATAATTTTCACAAAATAAAAAATTAAAATGCAAAGAAACAAATCAAAGAATACTCCTTGCCAATGGATTTACAACATTGAGAAGAAGTACTGGAATGGTTCTTTCACTCTAAATTACTTTTGCCATTGTTCTTACCATGTGTTGGAAATTTGCAGAACCATAGAATTTAAGACCTTCAAAGATTCCTAAAGGGGTCATCCAGTTTCTTCTTGAAAATTTCTTATAATAGGTAATGAAATCTCCAAATGTCTCCTTTGGGACAACTTAGATTGTTCGACAGTATTTCTTTATATTAAACCTGCTTGTCTAATTTTTGTTCATGGCTTCTATTTCTGTTCTCTGGGCATAAGAAGAAGTAGTTTAGACAGTCTTCCATGTAATAGTTGTTCAAATACTTGAAGACTAAAACCACTGTTTTACCTTTCTCCACCCTGGCTAACCATCATTATTTTGTTCAATTGATCCTCCAGCAACAGGGTTCCCAGCCCCTTCACCATTTTCCTTGTTTTCCTCTGGAGGTCTATTTTCTTTTTTCAGTAAAATCTGGCACTGAGAACAGAATAAAATACTGAAATTGTGGTCTGACCAGGACAGACAACAGTGGGAATGCACTCCTCACCACCACCACCTTGTTCTGAATAAGCTGTTTCTTTTTGTTCAGCCCAGGATCATATTAGATTGTTTAGTCCCCATGTCACACAGTTGAGATATATATTGAATTTCTTGTTTACAAAAACCTACAGATGTTTTTCACATCACAAATCCTCCCTTTGAATTTGTCCTTGTGAAATTGGTTCTTTTAAACCAATTTGTAAGACTTTGCATTGCTCCTGAACACATTTCTAGTTAGTGTATTAATCTATTGTTATAGCCTGTTGAGATCCTTTAGGATCCCAATTCACATCAAAGATGCTAATTATCCCTCCCATATTTTTATCATATGAGTATTTAATATACATGTCATTCATGTATTCTTCAGAATCATTGGAAAATTTTGGAAAAGCTTAGGACCAAAGATAGATCCTTGAGACCCTGCCAAAAACTACTTTTCAGACTGACATCTATCCATTGAGAACTACTAATGAGGACTAATTGAGCATCAGTTTTAACCATATCTTACCATATCTTATATCTCGCCATCTTGTCTAAAAAATATCCTAAGAAACTTTTTTTTTCAAATTTTTTATTAAAATTCACTATGAAGGATTCATTCCTTTGAACTTGGAGACCATTAAGTGTTGAAGAGTATCTTATTAAAATATAAATACTCTTGGGAGGGAGAACACAACAGCCATATCTTTAGAGATGATGAATTGTCAATTAGTTAAGAGCAAGACCATGAGAGAATGGAAAATAGAACTGCAATTGGAACATAAGCAAGTCCCATGCTGGAGTCCCAAAAATGATTTGGGGGGACACAAGATAACCTTGACACTTTTATAATCTTCATAAGGAGAAGATCACTGGACTGTGAAATTAGTTATGAGACCTGGGTTCAAGTCCCATCTCTTGACAACAGCCATATGTCCTTGGACAAATCAGGGCTCTGACTGAAAATTCCTCTTTGTGGAAAAAAAGAATGCTCAAGCCTAAGTCATAGAGGGTTTTAGAAAGTCCTTTGTAAACCATAAGGTGCTATATATTTTAAAAAGTCAATAGATCATCTAATTTTGTCCTGTTTGTCTAGATCCAAAGACACTTATGGATCCTTAAACTAAATTGGAAGGTTGTCTCATAAAAAGCCCCACTTATTTAGAGAGGTAGCGGTTTTCACTTGGTCCGAGTTTTGCCAGTATATAGCAGACCACACTGATGAATTCCCAGGTACTAATGGTGTTGGTCTGGCATGCAGGAGGGAGGAAGGTAGCAGAGAGATGGGAAAGCTAAATTGAGTATTTGTCTCTAGGTTAGGGTCGAGGTCAGGGGCAGGGCAAGATGAGGAAGTACCTTCATGTCAGCCTGCATTGTATCCAGGCCTACAAATAAATGGAATAATTCAGTTTCCAGGACTCTTAACCTTTTTTCTTGGCATAAATTGTGTTCACCCAAATAAATACAAGCAAATCACATTAAAATATACATCTATATACGGAGCTAGTTTATTCAAGATGTTAGCCTGATTGTGAAAAATACCTACCATGACAAAAGAAAGCAGGACCTAAATTCATGTGTATCTGTCTATTAAATGTTCTTAATAGCATTAGGATCATGATGTTTTGATTTTTTTTAATGGCCTCTAATGACCTAACAATCCCAGTGCAGACAGTTCAAAGGTCAAAGAAACCATTTTTCCCCTTCAGTTTCAAACTGGAAGAGAGATAGAGAGAGGGAAAGAGAGAGGAAGAGAGAGAAGGGGGGAGGGAAAGAGAGAGAGACAGAGAGAAAAGTGGGAAGAGAGAGAAAGAGAGAGAGAGAGAGAGAGAGAGAGAAATGTATGAACAGATTTCAGTGCTGTGCCATGAATGTTTGAAGAATAATCAATTGCAAATTATGTCTTATCAAGTTAAGAGTCAAATTGAGGGGGCTGTGGCTGAATATTTTATTGAAGCAATTTAATAAGAATGTAAATGACCATAAACCTTTAAACATAAGGTTTTTTTAAGCATTTGGAGGAGTAAGACCTTACAGGCAGCCCCTTGAACCCTATTACTTTTCCTTAAAAGAATGCAGTGAGCTCATTCAATTCAATTCAAAAACATCTTCTTTGTACAAAGCATTGTGCCAGATGCTTAGGATATAGAGATACAAAGCAAACAATCCCTGTTTTCAAGGAGATTACATTCTATTCGGAAATATACTTTCTCTCTCTCTCTTTCTCTCTCTCTCCCTGCCTCTTCCCCCTCCCTCTCTCTTTCCCCAGACCTCTCCCCCTTCTCTCTCCCCCTCCCTTCCCCCCTTCCCCCTCTCTGTCTCTGTCTCTCTCTCTCTCTGTCTCTCTCTGTCTCTCTCTCTCTCTCTCTCTCTCTCTCTCTCTCTCTCTCTCTCTCTCTCTCTCTGTATGTAAAAAACAGAAATTTCAAGAAGAAAAGGGAATTGGGTATTTAGTTACATAAATACAGTATAAGGAGATTTGAAAAGGAAACCACTGAGATCAGGGAAGATTTCATGGAATAGTTGACATTGGAGTTGACCCTTAAAGGAAGACAAGGATTCTCATAAGAAGAAACAAAAAGAGAGTGCATGTCATGTATGAAGGTCAGCTGTATAAATAAATCGAGGCTGGAGATGGGATGTTACATTCTGAGACTGGCTAATAGCCCAATATGACTGGAACATAGATTTGGTGAAGGGGAGGAATATAAAGTAAGGCTGGAAGAGTGGAGTAGTACAGGCAGAAGGTTTGTTAAGGGACTGTAGCACCAGATCTGGAGGATTTAGCAACGGAGAGCCACTGAATATTTTTGAGCATTGGAGGAACCTAGACTGACCTGAGATTAGGAAAGGTTATTTTGGTTACTTTATACATGATTAATTGAAAACTAGGGGAAATGGAAGCAAATAGACCAATCTGGGGACAATCGGAATAGTTTAAGAAATAAGAGGGCCATTCCTAAGGTGTTTATGAGCCCTTAGTTTTAAGAAGGAGACAGATATAAATGATATGATGGTAAAACCAATAATAAAGCATGTCAACTGAGTGAATGTGGTGGAGGAATATACGTGGATAGTGGGAACATAACATTTAGGGTAAAATCACCCTTGTTGGGTCGGTTATCCCTACATTTGTGGTGTAGCAGTAGATATTTTGTCTTTCCAATTTCGGTGGGGGATAGGGGGAATTGGCACTGTTATTAATATTTTGTCTCTATTCCATCCTTAGAGAGAATACAAAAGGACACTTCTTATTCCTAAAGGTCACTAAGAGTGCTCCAGAAAGCCCTGCAACAATAAGGTCTTACCCACACATTTTTTTTTTTTTGCACTGGGAATTGATTCCTGTCTCTGTCAGCTGGACAAAAAGGGAGTGTAAGTAAGAGAATCTGTGAACTCAGGTTAGAGAAAGTTCAGCCTTTAGAAAATAAGTTCTATTTTACAAGATAAATCCTAGGCTGCTTTTGCATGAAATATCTTTAGCTCCCAAAATACTTTTAGTAACAATTACTGGCCTTAACGGGGCAGGTAAGTAGCAGAATGGATAAATGCTGGCCCATAATCAGGAAGATTCCTGCTCCTGAGTTCAGATTTGACTTCTGATACTTATTAGCTGTATGACTCTGGATAAGTCACTTCAGTTTTCTCACCTGTAAATCACCTGGAGAAGGAAATGGAAAATCACTCTAATATCCTTGACAGGATACACAGCTGTAAAGAATTGGGAACAACTGAAAAACAACTTACCAAACACAAAATCAGTCTTAACTATGTTTCTACATCTTCTATCATGGGAAATATTCACATGTCACTATTTTATTCAGTTCAAAAAACTGAATGATTTATTATTTACCTACTATATGCTAGACACTGGGTTGGCTGACAGGGATATACACATGAAAACCAAGTAGTCCCTGTCCTCAAAGAGTTTGTAATCTGTTCAGGGGATACAGCCTGGATTCAGATGAGGAATCACAAAGTACATGCAAATCAAGAAGGAAAGAACATGAACATGCAGTAGATCCAGGAAGGGCCTTATCTGGAAACTGAGTGGATGCCCATCAGTTGGAGAAGGGCTGATTAAGTTATGGTATATAAGTGTTATGGAATATTATTGTTCTGTATTGTTTCTGTAAGAAATGACCAATTTCTGAAATCATCCTGGATGATTTCAGAAAGGCCTGAAGAGACTTACATGAACTGATGCTGAGTGAAATGAGCAGAACTAAGAGATCATTATACATGGCAACATTATTATACAATGATCAATTCTGATTTTTTTTTATTTAATAGCCTTTTATTTACAGGATATATACATGGGTAACTTTACAGCACTAACAATTGCCAAACCTCTTGTTCCAATTTTTCACCTCTTACCCCCCCCACCCCCTCCCCTAAATGCCAGGATGACCAGTAGATGTTAAATATATTAAAATATAACTTAGATACACAATAAGTATACATGACCAAAACATTATTTTGCTGTACAAAAAGAATCAGACTCTGAATTATTGTACAATTAGCTTGTGAAGGAAATCAAAAATGCAGGTGTGCATAAATATAGGGATTGGGAATTCAATGTAATAGTTTTTAGTCATCTCCCAGAGTTCTTTTTCTGGGTATAGCTAGTTCAGTTCATTACTGCTCCATTAGAAATGATTTGGTTGATCTCGTTGCTGAGGATGGCCTGATCCATCAGAACTGGTCATCATCTAGTATTGTTGTTGAAGTATATAATGATCTCCTGGTCCTGCTCATTTCACTCAGCATCAGTTCGTGTAAGTCTCTCCAGGCCTTTCTGAAATCATCCTGTTGGTCATTTCTTACAGAACAGTAATATTCCATAATTTTCATATACCACAATTTATTCAGCCATTCTCCAACTGATGGACATCCATTCAGTTTCCAGTTTCTAGCCACTACAAAAAGGGCTGCCACAAACATTCGTGCACATACAGGTCCCTTTCCTTCTTTATAATCTTTGGGATATAATCCCAGTAGTAACACTGCTGGATCAAAGGGTATGCACAGTTTGATAACTTTTTGAGCATAGTTCCAAACTACTTCCAAAATGGTTGGATTCTGTCTCACACTCCACCAACAATGAATCAATGTCCCAGTTTTCCCGCATCCCCTCCAACAATCATCATTATTTTTTCCTGTCATCTTAGCCAATCTGACAGGTGTGTAGTGGTATCTTAGAGTTGTCTTAATTTGCATTTCTCTGATTAATAATGACTTGGAGCATCTTTTCATATGACTAGAAATAGTTTCAATTTCTTCATCTGAGAATTGTCTGTTCATATCCTTTGACCATTTTTCAATTGGAGAATGGCTTGATTTTTTATAAATTAGAGTTAATTCTCTATATATTTTGGAAATGAGGCCTTTATCAGAACCTTTGACTGTAAAAATATTTTCCCAGTTTATTGCTTCCCTTCTAATCTTGTCTGCATTAGTTTTGTTTGTACAAAACTTTTCAGTTTGGTATAATTGAAATTTTCTATTTTGTGATCAGTAATGATTCTAGTTCTGCTTTTGGCCATAAAGACCTTCCCTTCCACAGGTCTGAGAGGTAAACTATCTTATGTTCCTCTAATTTATTAATACTTTCATTCTTTATGCCTAGGTCATGAACCCATTTTGACCTTATCTTGGTGTACGGCGTTAAGTATGGATCAATGCCTAGTTTCTGCCATATTAGTTTCCAATTTTCCCAGCAATTTTTATCAAACAGTAAGTTCTTATCCCAAAAGCTGGGATCTTTGGGTTTGTCAAAGACTAGGTTGCTATATTTGTTGACTGTTTTATCCCTTGAACCTAATCTATTCCACTGATCAACTAATCTATTCCTTAGCCAATACCAAATAGTTTTGGTAACTGCTGCTCTATAATATAATTTTAGATCTGGTACAGCTAAGCCACCTTCATTTGATTTTTTTTTCATTAATTCCCTTGAAATTCTTGACCTTTTGTTTTTCCATATGAACTTTGTTGTTATTTTTTCTAGGTCATTAAAATAGTTTTTTGGGAGTCTGATTGGTATAGCGCTAAATAAATAGATTAGTTTAGGTAATATTGTCATCTTTATTATATTTGCTCGCCCTATCCAAGAGCATTTAATATTTTTCCAATTGGTTAGATCAGACTTAATTTGTGTGAAAAGTGGTCTGTAATTTTGCTCATAAAGTTTCTGATTTTCCCTTGGCAGATAGATTCCTAAATATTTTATATTATCAGTAGTTACTTTAAATGGAATTTCTCTTTGTAACTCTGACTGTTGGATTTTGTTAGTGATATATAAGAATGCTGATGACTTATGTGGGTTTATTTTATAACCAGCAACTTTGCTAAAGTTGTGGATTATTTCTAATAACTTTTTAGCAGAATCTCTGGGGTTCTCTAAGTATACCATCATGTCATCGGCAAAGAGTGATAATTTGGCTTCCTCATTGCCTATTCTTATTCCTTTAATCTCTTTCTCAGCTCTTATTGCTATAGCTAGCGTTTCTAATACAATATTAAATAGTAACGGTGATAGTGGGCAACCTTGTTTCACTCCAGATCTTATTGGGAATGGTTGCAGTTTGTCTCCATTACATATGATGCTTACTGATGGTTTTAAATAGATGCTGCTGATTATTTTAAGGAAAAGTCCATTTATTCCTATACTCTCAAGTGTTTTTAATAGGAATGGATGTTGGATTTTATCAAATGCTTTTTCTGCATCTATTGAGATGATCATATGGTTTTTGTTAATTTGGTTATTAACATGGCCAATTATATTGATAGTTTTCCTAATATTGAACCAGCCCTGCATTCCTGGTATAAATCCTACTTGATCATAGTGTATTATCTTGGAGATGATTTTCTGTAGTCTTTTTGCTAATATCTTATTTAAGATTTTAGCATCAATATTCATTAGGGAGATTGGTCTATAATTTTCTTTCTCTGTTTTCAGCCTACCTGGTTTAGATATCAGTACCATGTCTGTGTCATAGAAGGAATTTGGTAGGACTCCTTCAATGATCAATTCTGAAATGGCTCTCTTCAACAGTAAGATGATTCAGGCCAGTTCCAATAGATTTGTGATGGAGAGAGCCATCTGCATGCGCCCAGAGAGAGAACTATGGAGACTGAATGTGGATCACAACATAGTCTTTTCACTCTTTTTTTTTTTTGTTCTTTGCTTGTATTTTGTTTTCTTTTTCATTTTTTCCCTTTTTGATCTGATTTTTCTTGTACAGCATAATAAATATGGAAATATATATATAGTAAAATTGTAAATATATAACATATATTGGATTACTTTCTGTCTAGGAGAGGGAATAAGAGGAAAAGAAGGGAAAATTTAGAATACAAGATTTTGCAAGGTGAATGTTGAAAATTATCTATGCATATGTTTTGAAAATAAAAAGCTCTAATTAAAAAAAAAAGAAGGGCCTTATGTTGGATGGGACTCCTGACTTGTTCTTTGAAGGAAGCTAGAGATAGTGTTAGGCAAATTTCTAATTTTAAAAAATGTTTCACCTTCACTTCTTATTTTTCATTTAAACAATTCACTAAAAGAATTTTCTTTATTGATATTTTATTCAGATAAAGATAAGAATCCATTATCTATTGTTATCTATATATACATTTACATATAAACAAAATTCAAACAAATTTAAAAAATACATTCTACCTCTGATAATTATTGTCTGCATGACTTTGGAAATGTTACTTAAATTTCCCTATATTGCAATTTCTTATTTGTTAAAAGAGAATACTTTAGAGGATCTTTTAAGTTATAAACTAATAGTTCTATTATGATTGATCTTCATGTAAAAATATTTTAAAATATAAATAGTTGCTGTACTGCAGTCATTATTACAGAATCATGGGACAATATACTTAGAAATGGAAGGTATTTCAGAGTTCTTCTAGTCAGACTTATTTTATATATATTAACATATTATATTTCTATATATTTGTGTATAAATATATATATATGTGTGTGTGTATGTGTATGAGCATACTGTTTGTGTGTGTGTGTGAATGTGCATGTGTGTGTGTGTGTGTGTATGTGTAGTCATCAGGAGAGTTCCTGATCAAGTTGATTAATTTCCTCAATCAATTTGATGGCATTAGTGCACATAGACCTTGCCACAGGCATCTGAAGGACATCTTTCCTGGAGGTAGATGTGTACATCAGTTTCTTACTGATTGGGTTTCAGAGACTAAGGTTTGCTCCAAATGATTATTTGATGGAGGCCCAGGAACATAGACTCCAAACAGAGTAGCTGCTTTCTCTGTTTGGTCTGTAAAAGGGAATTGTGAAATGGCTTCCTCTTTTCTTTTTCTCCGCTTTAGACTTTCAGGTTGGAACCCTCTGTCAGGCAGAGGGATTTCTTTATTCCTCTTTTCTCCCAGAAGTAGAAAATGGCACATTACAGGAGAAGTACATGGCACGTCATTTACTTGCCTTATTAAGTCTGAAAGGGGACTTCATGGTCTTTCATTTCCAAAATTCCTTTCATTTCTATTTCCTTTTTCTGAGATTGTTGTCTAGCCTTGAAGGGTGGAGGGGATTAATTTGAAATTAATACTGAGTTTGTGAATTCTCAACTTTGGGAATCAGGCCTGATTTCATAGATGGAGAATATTCTTTTAACCAATTTCTCATCAAAGAAGAGAACCTGATCAAGAGGACTGCCTAACAGTTGGCAGACTAGTGCCATGTCATGAGGCTTTAGTATATTTGGACTTGTTAAACCTCCAATATATTTCTATGATATACTCGTTATAGGTATGAGTTGAATGGGATCAACAATTTTAAAGTGTACTTTACTTTGTGTGGAGGGAGGGAGTCTAAAAAATCCAATGAGCAATTACATTGTTTCATTTTTCTGCATCTGTTCTTGGGTTGTGAATGAATTCTTCTCATCTCAGGTACTTTCTGTGGTGGGTAAACCTAAGCTATTCCATATCTATTATCCATGTTGTACATTGAGTGTGAGATTCAAGGATTCTGTTAATCGCTTTTGTGAAAATCTTTACTGAAACCATTCCCCTGGATGTTTAGGTTCAATGTTGGAAAAAGCCTCAAAGAAAAATATATATTGGTCATAAACTCAAAAAAAATTCCTGGAAGAGCCCAAAAAGGCTTTTAAAAATAAAATTTTAAAAATTAAAGGAAAAATTGGGGGGAACATGAGAGTGATGCAAGAAAATTGTGAAAAGAGAGTCATCAGCTTGGTAGAGGAGACACACAGAAGAATTGAAGAAAATGACATCTTAAAAATAGAATCCACCAAATGGTGAAAGAGATTTAAAAATCCATTGAAAAAAAGAATGCTTAAAAAATTGACCAAATGGAAAAAGAGATATAAAAATTCACTGAAGAAAAGAACAAAATATATAATTGATCAAATAAAAAAGGAAATAAAAAAAAAGTTGAGTGAAGAAAATACTTCCTTAAAAATTAGAATTGGTCAACAGCCTCACAAAATAGTACAATAAAATTATAAGAATGAAAAATTGGATGTCAAATTTCTCACTAGAAAAGCAATTGACCTGAAAAATACATCAAAGAGAAATAATTTTCTAATTATTACACAATTGAAAGCCATGGTTTAAAAAAAAAAGATTCTTGAAAAATATGCCCTGAAATCCTAGAATCAGAAGATAAAATAGAAATTGAAAGAATCCATTATTTCTTCCTAAAAGAGATCCCAAAATGAGATCTTTCTGAAAGAGAAAGATCCCAGAAAAATTAAAACCAAATTCCAGAACTCCCATGTCAAGGAGACATATTGTAAGCAGCCAGAAAGAAATAATTCAAATATCATGGGGCCATAGTTAGGATAACAGGAAACTTAACACTTTCCACCTTAAGGGATCACAAGACTTAGAAAGTGATATTCCACAAGGCATAGGAACTAGGATTATAACCAAGAATAACTTGTCCAGCAAAACTGAGTACAATATACTTTAGAAGGAAAATGAATATTTAATTAAATAGAGCACTTTCAAGCATTTCTGATGAAAAGACCAGGATAGAAAATTTGACTTTCTACAGAAGAATAAAAAGGTAAAGAGGAAAGGGAAATTATAAACTATATTCAATAAGGTTAAACTATGTTCTTACATGGGAAGATAATATAACTCCTAAGAACTTTCTCATTATTAGGATAGTTAGAACATAGACAGAGGGCATGGATGTGAGTTGATTATAATGGGATAGTTAAAAAAAGAAATTAAAGGTTCAGAAAGATGGATATACTGGGAGGAGGAAAAGAAAAGGTAGAATGGAGTAAATTATCTCACACAAAAAATGTGAAAGAAATCTTTTACATTGGAGAAGAGGAAGAAGGCAGTGAAAATCAATCATCAAATCTTACTCTCATAATTGATTCAAAGAGATAACATACACACTTACTTGAAGACAGAAATCTCTCCTGCCCTATAGATAAGTAGAAAGGGAAAGGAATAAGATGGAGACTTATAGAAGGGAGACTAAATTGGTCAGAGGCATGGTAAAAAAAGAAGGAGCAAAGTCAGAATTTGAATTCACTCAAGTTCTCTGACTTCAAATCTAGTACTTTGTTCCATGCTTTCATCTGT
Source organism: Sarcophilus harrisii (assembly GCF_902635505.1). Classification (NCBI taxonomy): domain Eukaryota; kingdom Metazoa; phylum Chordata; class Mammalia; order Dasyuromorphia; family Dasyuridae; genus Sarcophilus; species Sarcophilus harrisii. The sequence continues at coordinate 458,646,126 of NC_045427.1, forward strand.
ATCCCTCAAAAGCAAAGTAAACGTAATTTTCAAAATGAGGGGTTCAACTGTATGCCTTTCAAGTTTTCACCTGATCTAGCAATCAACAAATCAGACAAATAATCAATGAGCATTCATTGTACCAGTCACTGGTCAAAGCATTTAAAGGATGACATTCCTAAATCTTAAAGCCTCTATAGTTTAATGTATAAGATATCTGGGACTAAAGATTATAGACTACAATAATGGGATCAGATAGGGCCCCAGACATATTTCACCTCTGTCAGATCTAGCCCCTGACTCAGCTATGGGAACCTCTTTCACTTCTGGGCAGGGAAAGGAGACCCCAGACTGAGGCAAAGCTTCATCTTGTAGCTTGATCACTAGGGTACCTTTAGAGACCTCTGTGTAAGTGAAGGAGGCACAAATTCCACCTCTATTCTAATTCTGCATATTGGAAGTGATGATGGGACATCCAGCGGATATCAAGGTTCCCTGCCAACATTTATGGGCACTTCCATCCCATCAGCTGAGATTCTCATTTCATTGGGAATTTTTCCATATAGCATGGGTCTCTTCTGAAAGTTCATCTTTGTTCCTGACGCTACATTCATCTGATGGCATCCTTTACTCTGATTCTCCTTTGTAACTAATTCCAGGTTGCACCCAAGGTGTGCATATTCACAGAATACTACTTCAGTGTCTTATCGTGGCATAGAAGCAATAATGGATTGTTGAAGATTGGGACAGGGACATACAAGCTCTGACAGATTTTAGCACGCTAGAAAGTTTTCAGGTATGATTTCAGTAACAGACTGAGTTTCCTTTCTGGGGATCATGTTAGTTGTATATAAGAGCCTATGACCAATAAGTTGGAAATTTGGTGATGAATTCTTTAACCATGATAACTTAGAAACACAGTCATTTTTAATCTTAGTATAATCAAAGTATAATCTTGATATAATCTTTAAACTTAGTAGTTACCCACTTTTAGTAAGAGGAATAGGTAGGCTGAGAAAATCATGTATTTGTGTTATGACTGGCTGAAATTAGAGTCAGTCTAAAGAAAGAGCAACACAATAGAAAAGCTGATCATTATAGGGACTAAAGTCCTTGGATTCTAGGCATTCTTTTTATGGATATGGCAATTGGGGTTAAGGGCCCGCTAGTAATGCTAAGGGTCTGAGTTCAGATTTGAACTCAGGTCCTCCTGACTTCAGGGCTGGTGCCATTCAGCCATCCCAATGCATTTGTTTCAATATGAAGATTATGCTACTGTTCTTTTCTGCTCTTGCCACGAGTACAGGTTCTGAGGTCTTCCATTAGCAGCCATATTGACTGCTGCCTGTGACTTCATGCCTAATGTCTTTTATCATTAGTGATACCTATTTGCAAGGGTTGCCATCTCAAATAGTAAAACACTAAAAGAGCTGATCTGTCCAGGGAATATCCTTATAGCCTGCTGCTCAGCTAAGTTCAATTGCTACTATGTGGCTGGGTAAATGAGAAGTTTGGGCATTTGTCAGAATCCTCTCAATGATCCTTTCTCATGTGCCCTCTGAAATCACAGAGATGTGGTAGCAGAGTATAGCAGAATGGGCATGGGATTTAGAGTTAGAAAACTTGGTTTTGAATTTTGGTAATGCATCTTATTAAATTTGAGACCTCAGACCTTTGCTGGATCTTCAGAAGCTCATTTACAAAATGAGAGATTTAACTAGATGAACTCCTAAACTTCTTCCAGATCTGTCAATCAACAAATCAGACGATCAATCAGTGACTATCCATTAAATACCTACTATGTCCCATCACTATATTAGGCACCAGGGATCAAAGATAAAAATTGAACAGTCACTATTCTCAGTGAGCTTGCATTGTGTAAGGAGATATGTTCTTAAATGGGTGCGAATTATTTACTTATAAAGCCATTTTGACTATCCTCCCCTTTGTAATCCTCTCCCAATTTTATCACGTGTTTATGTGTGAACATACATTTCTTAAACATTTTATATTTGCATTTCACATATAAATATAAAATAAACACATAGTAAAATTGGGGATACGAATGTATTCAAAATGACTTCATAAAGAAGATATCATTTCTAGGGATCTCTGCATCTAAATCTATGACCTGAATTCAAATCCTAGCTCTGAAAATACCTAATTGAGTAATATTGGGTAAGGAAATTGTTTCTCCCTTCTCTTCTCTGGGTTTTAGTTTCTTCATCTGTAAAATGAGGTTGCTGAATTAGAGAGGACTTCTTAAACTTGTACTATTCACAATCCCTTTTTTCCAGAAAAAAAATTTTACACAACCCTCCCTGAATATAAAGGTATATAAAATACATATTCAAATAAAACATCTATTGATAATACATCATTATTTTGTGATCCCAACATTAAGTTATGAAACCCTATATGGGATTGTGACCCCCAATTTAAGAAGCTGGAGATTAGATCACCTCTAAGGTAGTCCCTTCCAGCTCTATGTCTTATACATTGATTTATTGATTTATTTTAAGCCTTTCTTTCACTCCAGTCCCTGGTTCTCTCTTGAAGTAGAGAAAGGAGATCTGGGCAAATAGGAAGCATTTTCATTTGTGGCAAGTGTGATGGCTGATTGGCAAGCAACCTGGAAGCCATAGTTTCTTGCTACTCCTCTAGGCAACCATTGCCTGTATCCTGAATCACTGTTCTGTAGCAGGACCACTGGCTGTTGTTTCCTCCAACTTTTCCTCCCGCTTGGTTCCCAGCATCTTTTCCTAGTGCCAGCTTCCCGGGTACACTGTATCTTCCTGCCACACAGTCTCTTTCTCCAACTTTACCTGGTTCTCTGTTGTATACTTATGCCTGGAAAAGAGGGGTGAAATCCTCACCTATGGGTTTTAATTATGTTAGAGTGCAGCTTCTGCTGAGTGATCACTCCTCTTTTTCTAAGAGGCCCTCTCTCTCTTTTTTTCTAGAGCATTTTCTTTATGTTATTAGAGCTGTCTATAAAATATGAATCCCAATTCCATGATAGTCATAAAAACCATAAAATTCTATGCCTGCCATGAAAATATTACATGATTTATTTTTGTGTGGAGTACATATTAAATCTCCAGGCTGGAATCGTCATTTGGCTCTTCAACATCAAGAACTTTTAATAAAACACACTTTGCCCTAAATTGCTATTATTTCAGATTCTTTTCTTCATTTTACAATAACTCTCATTTCAAAATAGGATCAGAAAGTAGGACTGGTCCTATTTATAGGTAAAAATTAATATTCTCCACAGCTGTGGGTTTTTTTTTACCTTTTATGTTTTTTCTTTTGTTTGTTTTATGTCATATTATTTGTGCTTTTGATATAGTTTGATTTATGTCAAGTGCCTTTGGTGAAATAATATATAATGAATAGATAAAGCTGATTAGAATATGCATCTGACATTCGACCTGCTGGGTCATTTCCTACAATGGCATAAATCCATGGCATATAGAAATCTTTTGGTAGATTCAAAGGACAGGCAATGGAAGACTCAGGTTGAGAGAGAAGAAGGTAGAAACAGGAGCAATATACCTGCCTTTCTAGAGTTTTCACATATTAATCGAGTCTACTGAAAAATTGCTAGCTGTGTGACTTTGGGCAAGTCAAAGTACTTCTCTTTCCCTCGCTTTGATCATCTAATTGATCAAATTGATCAATTTAACCTGATTGATGATAGTTGGTGGAGGGAAGAAGGATGATATTAGATAAGGTGTTTTTGCTATTTAAATCAAAGATCTTATGATTTATAAAATAGAGGTAAGGGAATCGAGCTCTAAAGCTTCTTCCAACTCGATGAATTTTTACTATGAATAACCCTCCGCAAAGACTTACTCCATGCCCTTAATGTGCTCATATTCTAATTGAGAAAGAAGCATGTTGTAGCTGGATGGTAACTGACCTTGGAAGCATATGATCTCGTACAAGGCTTCTTATGATCTTGGCCCTCAAATTTTTCATCCTGTCAGGTGCTCAAAGTCAGCACCACTAATACACTGCGATGGTAGTTAATAAGAGCAACACAGGTAGAAGAATGTAGTTTGGCACATGATTAGATGCTACATTATAATACATTCAATTGGAGTTCAGGGAAGATTAAGAAAGTTTAAGAGAGGAGATGTGAACAAACTGAACGGGCAATGGAGAAAACAGAGCCAATTCCAGCCAAAAAAATGGAGTCTGGGATGGAAAGTATTCACAAGACATTCTATACAAGGATAGCATGAGCCCGACTAGATTTGTTGAGAACTATTGGGAATATGGAAAGTGTTAGCTACTGTTGGATGGGGACAAGATCAGTCTTGATATAATGGAAACTGGGAATCTTTGAAGTATTGTGAGTGATAGAAATAAGTCATGTTTATCTGCTACATTTTATGGCTTGCAAAATATTTTTCCTTAAAATAGCCTTGTGAGATCAGTAGATGATGTACACCCATAATACATCCCAAAACACTGAAATTCTAAGAGTCAAAGGGATTTTCCACAGGCCGTGTGGTGGAATGGCTAATGCACGGGACTTGGTATCAGCAAGACTTTAGTTCTAATCTTATTTCAGATGTTACTAGCTGAGTAACTATAGATTGATCCCTTAATCTCTCTGAAACTCAGTTTCCTCATTTGTAAAATGGAAAGGGATGTTGTAAGGATCACGTGAGTTAATGCGTGGAAAATGCTTGGCAAACCTAAAAGTGTTACATGCTTGGGAGCTATTAAAGAGCCAGTAATTGCTTCTGCTGATTCCCAGCTCCTCTGGCCCTAAGTCCTGTGCTCTTTCTCCTATGTCATGCCATTCTCTCAGTCCATGATACTCTATGACATTTGGAATGAGTTTAGTCTGATCCAGGATATTTTCATCTCAAAAGACATTTAAAACGATGTGTCGATGGGGTGTTACACACACCTCATCGGAGTTGGAGTTCAAAGCCTAGAAGGGGGTTGTGTCTGTGCTAGGATTGTCCAAGGTGGGAAGCAGATGTGTAGAAGGCAATCAATGGCTGAAGGGCTCTATTCGGTTTGGCTTCTAGCACCCTCTATCTGACAACCCACAGAGGTGCAGCAAGGGGCCCAGAATTCTGATTTATTTATAAAAGATTCATTCCTCAAACCCTATCACATGTTACCTTCCTCGGGACAAAACAAGGACCACTGAATAATTTGCACTTTGAGTTTTCCAATGGGTTCTGAGAGAGCAGAAGTTCATTTGCCTCTGTCTTCCAAATGCTCCCAGTATTTGAACTTGAATCTTCCCTCATCAAATCCAATAGTTAAATTCTAGGGACCCTGAGTACCATCACACATAATTCTCTTCCCTCTTAAATTCTAAGGAGTTGAGATATTTGTTTTAGGCTTTTTTTTTGGCAAGGCACTCTACTTTTCTAGGTCTTTTGAGAAAATCATATAATTCTGTGTTTCAGAGCAGCTTTTTCAAGTCTGGTGAGTATATTTTTAAAATGCTTAGACCCAGTGTTGGATTCTAGGGACCCTGAGCAATATCCCACACAATTCTCTTCTCTCTCACATTCTAAGGAGGCTAAAATATGTGTTTTTGTTTTGTTTTTTTGTTTTTGTTTTTCAAGACACTCTACTTTAACAGGTCTTTTGAAGTAACCATATAAATCTGTGTATCAGAATAGCTTTTCCAAGTCTATGAGTACATATTTAAGATGCTTAGACCTTTTTCTTTAGAGTAGCTTACTGACAAAGCTAGCCATACCTTCTTTACATGGGGTACAGAAAACTACGAAGCCCCTTAAGGCTAAAAAAGGTGGAATCATATAGCATAATCCTTTGAAAGAATGATATCCATTGTGAAATCGCAATTAAAACACTTGACCTGGGGTCAGAAGGCCTGGGTTCAAGTCCTAAGCCTCAGTGTCACTTAGTACTTATGTGACTGTGCAAGTCACTAAAATTCTATGAGGTATTTTTTTTCTACAAAGGACAGTATTTTTTAAGATCAGAGATCTAACAAGGACATACAGTTCAGAGATCATATAGTTCAACTCCTAATTTTACAGATGACCTAAAGGTCACATAGGTAAGCATCAGAGGTCAGATATGAACCCAGGGCTCTTTCTACTATACCATATTGCCTACAAAGTTGTGAGGAAAACACTTTTTAGACTTAACAGTGCTAAAATGTTTATTAACATTATAATTAGTAGGATGCTAAATATTATATTTTAAAAACAAAACAAGTTTGATTCCTCTTTTTATATATCCCATAGTTTCCATATAAACTAAACTCACCCCAATTCCATGAACTTTTATTGTCTTTCCCTCATGTCTGGAATTCTTTCTTTTTATCTTGATTTCATTTTATTTCTCTATTTTTGCATCACTGGTGCTTAGCGTGGTGCCTGGTATAAAGTAACCATCTAATAAAAACTTATTGATTGAATGACTGATTATAAACCAGATTGTACAATAAGAACAGTTAAGGAAGACCTAGTAACACAGCAAATATGAATGCAAAAGTCATGGTCCTCCCTCCCAAAGGAAAAAAGGTACATTTGATCACCTGGGCTTGACCATATGGTCATTACAGTAATTTAAAATTTAGCTTCTGTTGAATGTTTTATATATATACAGATATAGATATACATCTTTCTCTACATAAAATTGTAGTCATTGAATATATTGTTCTCTGGGTTCTATGTATCTCACCGAGTATTAGTATCTCAAAGTTAGCTGGGGCATTCTTCTGACAGTCCCCAACATGACAGAATTTTAAAATCCACCCAACTACTCTCACAAATGGGGAAAAATCCAATTATGAAACATGTGCCTATCAAAATAATTTTTTTGAAAGAACATGTAGCAAAAAGCTAAATGAGCCTTTTGTAGTCCTACCAAATTGAGACTTTTGGGAATAGCGCCAGTTAAGTTAAAAAAAAAAAAAAAAAACAGCACCACCACCAGCAACAACAGTATAAAACTAGTCCTAGGACTCAGTATCATGAGGCATTGTGCCCGCATGTTACTCATTTGCCTATCTCTAAAGGGGCTTCATTAGGTGACTGACAGTGGAGAGGAAGATCTCTGAACAAAAGGTAGGAACCATCTGGAAAAATATTAAGGGTTCCATGAAAGAAAATCAATCAAGGAAGATGCACAAACCTGATTAGGAAAAAAAAAATTGTATGTTGTAATATATAGAGTGGCCTGTTAACGGGTGGCTGGTTCCTATAAGATTAAAGAAAATAACCTAAGGTGAGCCCCTCCTTTCATTTCCTACACTCACATCCAACAAACTGGAAGCTTCTTCCCCCCTGGCTTTGAGTAATTTGCTGAGAAAGAATATTTTTGCAGCTAAACGATCTCACTCCCCAGTCGCTTCTATACCCAACTGTCTTTGAAACAAACTATCTTACCAGGGACTGATGGATTGCAGCTCCTGGCTTTCCTAGTCCCTTTCTCTTTGCCTGCACCCAGCACCCCACGCTCCCATCACCTTCCTTTCTTTTCTTGTACTGTAACAAGGCTTGTAATGCTAGTTTGGGGAGAGAATATTATGACTGGCACAGAACTTCTGGTCACCATCTTCAGCCCTTTACTTGGAATCTGGGAGTGGGAGAGATTAATGAGAGGAAACTTGGGACATTACCCACAACTTTGTGCTCTCTCTCTTTTTTTTAAGAAACAAGGAAACTGAGACTAAGAAAAATGAAGTGATTTGCTATATAGGTCACTGTGAAAATAACAGAACAGGGATTTGAATCTATGTCTTCTGATTTCCTAAGTGAGGATTTTCTATTATGCCAAAGGAGGTATAGTTGGGTTTTGGTAGGGCATACCATCATCCTCAGATCATTACTGCAATGAATGGCATTAAAAATAATTAGGATTCAATAAAAAGGATTCCTCCCTCTTTTCTGCCTGGATTCCATGATTCAGTTTCATGATATGAGAGACCAGTTAAAAAGATATCAGCAGTTGCTATCATTCTCCCATATCTACTTGTGTTTTCTTTTTTTTTTAATTTTGGAGGGGGTGGTGGTGGTGGTCATTGACCCAGCTGAAAAAAAACAGGAGGGCAAATGATCTTACTGTTTGATTTCAATTGTCTTTTTGTTAGTACTTTTTCACTCCATAGATGATGGTCTCTACTTGTCCTCCTAAATATAAATTACCCAGAAATGAATGCACCACTGAGGTTGGCTGGAATTGTCTGGTAATTACTATAGCATGGACATCATCAGAGACATCAGCAAAGTGCCTCTTACTATCACAGTAAATTAAATGCACTTAAAATATTCTCCCTTAGATTTATCATAACAAGAATTTACATTTATGTCTTTCTCTCTTTTTAAGTGGGAATAAAGATCTCATATACATTTTCTAATTTATTGTCTAGTATTTATTATAGGAAGAGAGTTTGTCTAATCACAACTCATTAAAACCCCATATTATTCACAATAACCCACCACTAAAGACTCATCATGTTAGTGGGAAAAAATCAAAAAGTGTTTTAAAAAAATGAAACTTCATTTTAAGCTATTCTCCTTGGAGGCCATCCAACCTGTTTAAAAAAAAAAGAGTTGAGAATGGTGAGATGTGTAATAAAATACCTTGGCAAGATAAACTCCCCAGAAAAATGAAAGAGGAAATAATTACCAAAGAAAACCCCAAAGCCTTGCAAATTATTAAATGGAAACTCTAAGCTGAAGTAAATGTGCTTTGTTTTTTTTTTTAACTGTAATCTAATGAAGAGAAAAGCAGGCCAAGAAATAAACCTCTTGGTTCCTTTTCTTAAAACTGCTCGGCCTTTTCAGTATAAGAATACGACTGTAATTCAATATTATGTTAGCTTCCCAAAGACTTTCTTTTCTTTCTTCACATCATAGCTGAAGTTCATTTTCATATGATTGTTATTTTTAAAATAAAATTTTCATTGATGTCTTTTTTAACCTCACCTCCATTTCACATTGTATCCTTCTTCCTTCTCTCTTCTAGAAAAGCATCTTTTATGTTTTTTTTTCCCTAAATGAGGAAGAAAAAAAAAAAGTTCAGTAGATTTAATCACTATATTGGAAAAAAGTCTTGTGTTATATGCAGTGATCTACACCCATGATCCTCCATTTCTGAAAAGAAAAAACAAAACAGAGAGAAGTATATTCTTACAATAAGTGTTTTCTTTTTAAATGATCCAAGCAGGCACCATTCTAACATACTCACTCCCCATGAATGCTGGTCCTCTCCAAAAAAGACCATTAGAATTAGGGCCATGGACACTTGGTTAGCTGAGTGACATGTTTTTGGCTTCAGATATGTGGCATTTTCCACATGTTTAGCAGGAAAATAGACATTTGTTTGGACTCTATGCTTCTGTGTACTTTTTTAAAGCAATAAAATTGACAGATGACTTCTTTTTGCAACAGGTTCAGTATAAGGAAAGGTTGTGCTTTTCCTCCCCCCAAGCCCCCCACCTCCACTTGATGGCTATTTAGACAGCAGTCTTAAAAAATGGCAAGTCACTAAAATTCCTCATGCTCATTTCATATTGTGTTGATTCATATTAAATTCATGACAACAAAAAAGCAACTTGAGGCACTTTTGGAAATGACCGCTCTTTAGTGCTTTTCTCCTCCAGGCTCGATAGGCCCAGAGTCCATAAAGCTACCTGCTGTCTGGTGTCATGAAAAGAAACAGCTTTGCCTGGGAATGCCATTACTGTGTAATGAGGCATGCAGCAAAATATACCTTCAGCAGCCACTTGATGAAGGCTTGCTGACACACCAGACCAGACAGAAATGTTTTTTTGTATGTTCTTCCTTATTTTGTCCATCAATCACATCATTAGTCAAAGCAGACAAGCCTGTCAGCTGGGCCCAGATGCAGAGTGGCAAGCGATCAGTGGACAGGTGTTCAAGCTTTCCCAAAACAAGATCTTGAAATGAGAAAAGGAGCAAAGACTTTGTTTCAAGGGCTGGAATGTCAATAAAAGGAAGGAAGGAAGGAAGGAAGGAAGGAAGGAAGGAAGGAAGGGAGGGAGGGTAAAAAGGAAGGAAGGAAGGGAGGGAAGAAAGGAAAGAGGGAGGGAGGGAAGAAAGGAAAGAGGGAGGGAGGGAAGAAAGAAAAGAAAGTAGGGGTTGAGAAAGGGGGAAAGTCAGAGGTGAAAAGTTCAGATATGAAGAGCAGTCTTCTAAAAAAAAAGGTACAGAAATCTCCTTACTCCTCAAGGGAAAATATCTCTATTTATTAAGCTTTGGGTGGTGAAGACATCAAGGAGTCAGTTATTTGGTACTGGGAATGGGCAAACCCCATTTAGCTCAGGTCTGTGTGTCCCCTTTGACCATGGGTGAATCTAAATTTCCTTTCAAAGTCTTGAAATTTAATCACAAGAGAGCTGGATAAAAGATTTTGATTTCATTATCATCTAAATCCTTAAATGGAATGGTATTCAATTCAGATGCCAGAAACCCAGTGGCCAAATGTGATCCCAAACTTAACCCAACTGCCTTACTTGTGATTTTTGGGGAATATTTTCACCTTTACCTCAACCACTGCCTCCTCTTAAAAACAGCAACAAAAAAAATGACTTCAAGAGGCTAGGTTTAATCAAAAAAGGGCTCATTTCTAAAGGAAGAGCTCTTCTCCGTCTTATTTCAATTCTTCTCCTTTTGTAGGAATCTTGATACTACTCTGCTTTGATTCTGGAATGTAACAGGTTAAAGAAACCAACCATATGGAGTCAAACCTGATGGCTAATTCCTAGCTTTTCAAGCGCATACTGAAGTGAATTAGTGTAATGAGCTCACTGCTTCGTTATCTCTCCGTAACTGAGAAGAATATAATGGGGTCCCTGAATTTCAGGGTACACAAAATGATCCTTTCTGATAGTCCAACTCCACCGAAGTCTTTGTCTGATAGCACTATTGGTTAAAGTCCTTGATTTTAGAAATTGTAAAAGTATATATATATATATATATATATATATATAGGCACACATATATATAATGTGAATATATGATCTATCTACTTCAATAAATAATAGAACTGCAAAAAAGAAAAAAGAATGGGGGGGGGGCTGAAGCAGGAGGTGGGGGAGGAGAGAAATTAGGACCATTGAAAGGTCAGATGCCTTAATACAGCACCAGGGAAAAGATTCAGACGCTCTGATCTTTCCCAGAGCTGACCTTTCTAAAGATGTGCTGAGCATGAAGGGGGTGATACCTGATACCACATTCAGATCCACACTTCTACCTTTAAATAAGAATTAAAGCTGGAGTTATTTCCTCTGGGATCTCCAAAAGAGACACATGCATGCCATTAATCTAACCAGCTCTTAGATGCCACCATTGTACTAAACAGCTATGGCTAGAATATATTTATCCGAGGTAGTACTTGTTTGGAGTGGGGGTAGGATGTATAGATAATGGGGGGAGAGAGAATAAGGGTGATCAGTGCTTCAGTTACTCTGATGGCATCAGTTGTGATCCCAAGGGCATACTTACCCATCTGTTGCTTATTCTATCTTCTTCTATTATGCTCTCCAGTATTGTGGAAAGAGTGCTAGATTTGGAATCAAAAGAGATCTTGGTTCATATAACATTTTGGATCCTTAATAGTTGGGTGACCATGGATAATCTTGGCCAAATCCCTTAATATCTTTGAGCTTCAATAACTTAATTTATGAAATAGTAAAAATAAAACCTCTATGGAGTTGTGATCATCAAAGAAAATAATGTATCTAAAGCATTTTTCAAACCTCAAATTCCTATATAATTGTCAATTGTTATTTTTCTTGTTCTCTCTTTCCCTTGTTACTCCATGAGTTTAAATTATGGATAATGAAGTATGGCCAAGATTAGGAAGTTTCGCAATCATGAGTGGTGCTTGGGAGACCTATTTCACTTTTGTTGTCTCCCGACTTCACGGTCTAAACTGGGGTCAGAATATTGCCTTTTGCCAAATCAGTGTTTGTTATAACATTGCCATACAGTGAAGTTTGAAAAGCCTTTGTATTCTATGGAACATCCAGGCCTTTTGAGTAACTTTGTTAAATTGTGCGTTTCAATTCAGCCTTGCAAACCCCCCAAATTTTCCAGCTTACACACATGTTTTATGAGCCTGCCTTTCATCCAGAAGGTCTACAGAAAGTAAAATGAATGAATCCAACATTCTCTTCTATATACCTGAGAGATAGCCTGGCATTTATCTGTCAGGTGGACAAGTGACAATTTTGAGAGCTTTCCTGTCCTGTAGGTATTTTTCCTATTCCTTTTCGTGTAGTACATAATCAACTACTTAATAATCAACAACCAATTACTGAGTTCTTCTTATAGACAAAATACTATGATGGGCGTGACACTAGGAGGCATTCAAAAATAAAAACAACAACAAAACTTGATATTTCCCCTAGAAATTTATTGGCTAGCTGGAGAGATAGGATATATGAATTAGACAGACAATGACTCCTTTTCTATTTCAGAAAAGGGAGAGGTCACTGTGGAGTTTAATGGTCAGGAAGAGTTTAATCCTCAGAAGACATGAAGATTTGATTTAAGCCTTGGAATTTTTTCATAAGCAGAAAAGATGTAGATGAATATGGGAAAATGAATTTAGCAAGGCCCATGACTTTTCAAAGAAATATGTGGTCTAGTGGAATAACCATATTGTATTGAGCATTGAATATTCCCTTAATCCAATACAGTAAGATTTTCTGAAAGTACAGTTCTTACCATGTCACTCCATTCCTCAATCAATCTTAGGGCTCTCTATTGCCTCTGATATCAATTCTGGATTCTTCTGTTTGGCATTAATAGTCCTTGCCAATTTAATTTCAATCTAGCTTTCCAGTGTTATTATACATTACTCCCTTTCATGTTTCCAGTGGTTCCAACTGTCCTTCATACATAAAGTTCCATTTCCCTTCTCTTGGTATGTCCCCTTTGTAAGAAAAGAATTTCCTCTGTACCTTCACCATCTTTAACCTCAGATCAAGTGCCAGCTTCTTCATAAGGCTTTTTCTGATTTTTGGCAGCTGGTGTTCCAAAAACACTTCCAAAAAATAAAAAAAAAACACACCAAACCCCTTATGTTCCCTGATAGGATGTTCTTGTTAGTCTTTGCTTAATCATCTCTATTTAATTGGGGAGAATCTGCTGCCTCCCAAAGTGAAGACATCTCTGCCAATTCAAAAGTATTTTCTTTAGATGACCCTAAATTGACTTCTTTGAGACTTCTTTCCTTTGTTTTTTGGACAAGCAGAACAATTTAATCCTTCTTTGATAGGACAGAACTTTAAATAATAAGTGAAAAAGCAACTTGTTCCTTCGAAGTTTCCTTTAGGCTTAATATCCCAAGTTTCATTGAAACTATCTTTATGCTATTTCTATTTAAATCAAGGCCCTTTTCTATCCTGATTGTCTTCCTCTATGTTAATGTTCTCTCACCCATAATACTCTAAAAGTATTCTCATCAGGGAAGTGTTTTAGAGCTCTTTATAGTGACTAGGTGGTACAGTGAATAGAATTCTGGGCCCTGAGTCAGGAAGTTCAAATTTAGTCTCAACCACTTATAGTTGTGAGATACTGTGCAAATGATTTAACTTCTGTTTGCTTCAGTTTCCTTAACTGTAAAATAAGGATCCTAATAACATCAACCTCAAAGGGTTGTCATGAAAATCAAATGAGACAATATTTGTAAAAAGCGCAGTACAGTGCCTGGCACATCAGAGGCTATGGGAATAATTGTTCCTTTCCTCCTTATGAAAAGGATAGAGTCCTGAGAAGTCATACCTAAAACATGTGTCTTCATTCTAAGTTATATTTCCTTACTCACATCATAAATTTGAAGATAACCTGTTATTGGGGAAAAAAAGGACAAAATAAAATTATGTATTAAGTCAAACTACAATCAAACTATCATTAACCATAAAAAAGGTTTTCAATCAACAATTATTTATTTATTACATGCTTACTATGTGCCTTTCACTATGCTAACTACTACAGATAAAAAGACAGTAAGGAAATTCACATTCTTTTGGGGAAGACAACATGAAAACAATTTTATGCATAGCATAAAATATAGGATATATACAGGATAGATGGGAGGTAGTGGATTAGCAAAAGTTGTTATTGTCCAGTTATGATTAATTCTTTATGAATCCATCTGGGGTTCATGATACTGGAGTACTGGAGTAATTTGCAATTTCCTTTTCCAGCTCATTTCACAAACGAGGAAACTGAGCAAACAGGGTTAAGTGACGTGCAGAGTCATATAGCTAGTAAGTGTCTGAGGCTGGAAAAATAAAAATGAGTTTGACTCTTGACCCAAAGCTGTGAATTGATCTGAAGGTTTGAAATTATTTTGAATTATACAAGAAAAGTTAGTGGATTTGACTCAGAGATTCCACTTACTGGGTTTTTACTCCAAGAAGGTTAACAACAAAAAGAGATCTACATGTACAAAACTGTTCATAGATACATGCATTATATTAACAAAAATGCAGGAATGAGATGTGCACCCAGAAATTTTGGAATGGTTGAACAAATTATGGTATACAAATATAGTGAAATACGGGAAAGCAAATATGGAGAATTTATAGAAACATATTAGGACTTCATAAATGATGCTGAGTGAGGAGTGAAGAACCAAAAGACCACAACAGTGTAAATAAAGATAAAATTAAAGGGACAAAACTCTGGTTAAATGCAATAGGTGAGATCGGCATTAAATTGTTGAAGTGTAAGGTTGCATCTTTCTTTTCAATTAATACTGAGTTTATACAAGTATAAAGTTACCTGTATTACCATCTTCAGTCATTCTATAAGTAGGTTTTGTTTAACTGTTTTCAAGAATTTACTTTGTTGGGAAACTTTCTTTGGACATTTATTGGGCTATATCTATTGTGTCCAAAAATATAACAATAAAAATAAATTAAAACATTATTTATAAAATAAGCTATTTAAAGGGAAGGTAAAAACGTCCCAGTGAAACATTACTAATAACTAAAAGGAGACAAAAATTATAGGTGCAGAATATTTTTTCTCCTTGTCACAATGGTTTAAATGTCTAAATGAAAATCAGCTTTTACAAAAGTTATAAAAGCTGAGGTACAATAATCTGTGTCCTGCTAATTTTATAACCCCACTTCCCAATGTAACCTGGATTTCCAATAATGTAACCCTAGATTCACAGGGCATTTTGTGTGCTGCTGTCCTTTAGACATGATGGAGAGAATGACAATATAAAAGCACAAATCTTTTTGAGGAGTGGAGTTGGCACAAGAAGTTGAGAAGGAGATACTTTCTTTGAGAGGAGGTCAGACTCACTTTTGGTACAAATCTCAGACACATGGAGAAAGAATAAAGATTTTGGAAGCTGAAAACATAAAGGAGAATTCAGTTCCTCAACATGTCTCTGATTCCATCTTCCCTTGTAAGTCAAAGAATTTCCCCTTTGATTGAGTTGAAACCATATCTCAATTGTCTCTAAAAGAATTTATTCACTCTTGTGTATTTTCTGGTATATATTAAACTATACAACTCCAATTTATGTTTGTTCTTTTTTTGGATAAATGCATTTGCTCACTAATCACTAATAGCATATTGGTCGGTACACCAATTATGGGTGTAAATTTAGGGTTATTCTCCCCCCTGAAAAGCTATAAAGGAAGTATATTTTATCTTCAAACCAAAATCATTCCCCTAGACTAGCATTAGCTGGGGTGGGGAGAAGATAAAAATCATTCTAGTCCAGTTCTTCTCTCAGAGACAGGGTAACAGAAAGGTCAAACCTTTGGTCCTTCTCTGGTCCCTTCAAGGCAAAAATACCCTTCAAGAGGTATGGGCAAAATACTAGAGATAGCTTCCAATATTACCTATGAGTTGCATTTAGACAACCTATTTGGACATTTATATTTTATGCAGGCATATACACATAACTTATACAAACATTTGCATTGAAGGAAAATAATACTATTTTCTTTGCTTAGAGGCAGCAACAGTGGATAAGGCACTGACTTTGAAGACAAGGGAACGTGGATTGAAAATTGACTCATTAACTGAATGAACCTGAGAAAAATCACTTAATATCTCTGAGTTTTGGTTAGTATGTTTCTAAAATAGGGGAGAAGGAAAGAATAGCATCTACTCACAAACTGAATCAGTTTGGCACTTAGCCTCTCCCAGTATTTAACACCATGATAGACTGTTAAAGGGATGATTACAAAGAACATCTAGTAATTAAACAACAATTACAAAGATCTAGACTGGTTTCATCAAAAACAGGTGAAATCAGACGAAAGTATTTTTCTTTTTTGACAGGCATCCTAAAATTTAGAAAACAAATAGATGACCATTGTGTTTCATGAAAACCCTTGAGATATCAGGAGGAATTGAAAAATTTTCTCAACTTTTTGGATAGAACCTTGGGACAAACTTCTGGTACAGCATAAATAAGAATTGCACAAGGACCAGTCATGGATTGGTTACCCTTTGGATTGTTGGAAAGACTCCTAAATTATTGAGAATCACATTTGACTATCTGGTAGTTTAGTAGAATATTGTAGTTGTAGCTTATCTAGACTTGAGCACTTCATAAAGTTTCTTCTACTATTTCTGTGGAAAAGATGGAAAGATGAGGCAATGCTAGTACTAAGACAGACTTGGGACTGATTGCATGACTCAACTTAGAGTTGTTTTTCAGTCATTCTTCAATGTTTGACTCTTTGTGAACCCTTTTGGGGTTTCTTGGCAGACACACTGGAGTGGTTTTCCCCTTCCTTCTCCAGATCACTGTTCAGATGAGGAACTTTGAGGCAAATGAGGTAGAGTCAACTTGCTTAGAGTCTCATAGCTAGTAAGTATCTCAGGCTGAATTTGAACTCAGGAAAATGAATCTTCCTGATTCCAAGATGGTCAATCCATCCATTTTACCACTTGTCCTATGTTGAGGGGAAATACTAATTGCAAGATGTCAGGAAAATCATTTAATTTCTCAGAGCCTCAGCTTCATCTGTTGTAAAAAAAAAAGTTATAATATTAATTATATTAACTCTCTTAGTATTGTAAGAAAAACACTTTGAAAATTTTTTGTTAAACAGAAATGAGTAGTTATTTTATCTATGGCTCTATGCACAAAGTAGGTATTTAAGAAACATGTCTTAAATTGTAGCATTAAAAAAATCAATGAATTCAGGGTCAGAAAAAGCTAGATTTGAATCCCAGATCTCCCACTTAGTTACTTGTGATCTTAGGTAAATCATTGAGTCTCTCTAGCCCTATAAATCCTGTGTAAGTTTTCTTTAAGATGGGGATAATAGCAACTACCCACAGAATTGTTGGGAGAAAACCATTTTGTAAACTGTGAAGTACTATAGAAAAGTGGACTGTTTTTTTGCTGTCAAGTCAATCCCAAATATATAAATCCATTAACAGAGAACTTCTGCATGCTGAGACATAGCTTGATTTGTATTGGGGAGAAAACAGAAAGGCTCACAGCCCCTTGTTAAGCAATAATTGAAAGAATTAAAATAGAGGGAGATTCAGGCATATGGTAACTGCACAAAATGAGGTTTTATTAACTCCACTGAGTACCTTGTGTTATGTAATTACGAGGACCACCAAATGTAGGGTGGGGTGGGGGCTTATGTAGCATTGTAGTAATCCTTACTTTGCCAGTGATATGCTAGTCCATAAACACCACCACATGGGCCCCAGAGATTCACTATAAACTGGATAATGACCCAATTAAAAATGTCTGTAGAAGAAAAACACTTGGTTTTCTTGATGCTCTATAGAGAAGCTATTCTTGAACTTCTTCACTAAGAGAAATTTTAAACAAAGACAAAAATGCAGCCTCAGTTAGCCATATCCATCCTTAAACCTGCGCCCAGACCCTCTGCAGGGGGCTCTTTGTAGCCCTTGATCTAGGTCAGGACTCAGTAGCACACAGATTGCTCATACTAGGCTCAAACAGCAGGAAGAGGACAGTTGGCAGGTCTGTAGCGGGCTCCCCCAGTCGATGTGCAGCAGGATACAAAATCAGCTTTCTTCTATCTCAAGGCTGGGTCCCAGCTCTTCAGGGTTGGTTGGCATTGATCCCATGCTCTTCGGGAAGCTCCCAGGTGGCTTCTGGGGGGCACTCTGTCAATAATTCCAAAGGTTATCCCAACATTCTGATGCTATGGTGATCCAGGATGGAGCCTCCCTGTAGGGTCCTTGCTCTAAAGAAGGCCACATAATCCCACTCCACTCACTTACCCAGAACCCTTTGCACTTACCTTAGCTAGAAATTGATATAATGACATTTTTTCCTTTGTTTCTTTTTTTCTCCTTTCTTTTTCATCTTGCAACAGGGAGAAAAGTCCCATTCCTAATAGCAGTCTGGGATTTAGGAAAATGATATGTTGAAAAATGCATTCTTTTGTATTTTGACTCAAAATACACATAAACATACATATATACATATGTATACCAAATACCTACACATGTTCATGTATATGTGTGTATATGTGTGCATATACATGTAAATGACATAGATTTTATATATTCCTGTGTATCTATATCTGTATTGGTACAAATATTGTCTAGAACTTCAACCCTTGCAGCCCACAGAAAAGTTTCCTTTCCCTAATTTCTTATTCTACTTATAGCAAAAGTCCCAGTTTAACACTAAATTGGTCACTAATTGTTTCACAATTATTTGTTTCCTATCTCCTAATACAGAGAAGGTAAACTCTATGAAAATTTGTCATATGTCCTGCTTCTTTGTCTTTTTCCCACTCTCCTCTAGAGAATGCAGTACAGAATCAAATATACAAAAGGTTCTCAATAAATTTTGTTTTATTAAGTTGGCTAGCTTTAATTTTTAATTATTTTCAATTATGGCACGATTTTTGAAAACTCATTAATTGTAATATGTTACATAGCCTTAAAAACACCTGAAAATCTTTTACATCTGAAGTACAACGAATTTAGAGTTAGGGAAACTGGTTCTTAAAACTGGTTCCATTTATTATCAAGTTATAGCCATGAAAAAAAAAAACTATTTTCCTATCTTTCTTTTACTCATCTTTTAAAATGAGGAGCTTGGACCAGAATTTGGAGATCAAATTCCCTTCTCCTTTAAAATGTTATGAAATCCTATGAATCTAATCGAACCCCACAAAAGTATATGATGAAGGCAGGTCCATTATTCTTGTCCTCATTTTATAGAGGGGAAAAATTTAAAATGAGGAGAACAGTAACAAAATCATGTTTTGCTGCTTGTCTAATCCAGTGTCTTGAGTTTTCTATTTGTTTAATTTTGTTTGTTTATTTTTTTAATTACAGCAGAATAGAAGCCTAGTATAGTAGAAAATGTCCACTTGGAATCAAAAGGTTTGAGTATGAATCCTGTATCTAACCCTTAGTTTTTGACCCTGAGAAAGCCATAAACCATTCTGGCCTCAGCTTAATCATCTATGAAAGGGAATTTCTATTTCTAACTTTTCACACACTGTTGTTCTAAAGATAACACTTTAGAAATGTGATTATTAATATTATGTCTCATATTAACTTTACAAAGTTTTGTGAGAAAAAACTTAATATTGCTGTATAAATGTTGAATAATTTTGTTATTTCTCTAAAACAATCATGTTTAGAATCAGGAAATCTCTCAAAAGTAACACATGATCTTTGCTGTCAGCACAGCATGGGCTATTATCTAACCTCTCTGAATTATGGTTTTTATTAGACCATCGGAGCCTTCAAACAGTTAAATCATTTTTGTCCATTCTTTGAAGCATCTTTATTGCCATAAATCCTATAATTAAGGATGGACATCTCTTAGTAACATTTTAACTAAGAGGAATCCTTTATTTGTGCCCCTCTGAATCAAGCAGGTAGAGTGAAGGTAGAGTGAAACAAAAGAATGGCTTTATGATCATGCCTTATGGGTAATAGTGTTGGGATGCAAAGAACTGCTCATACCTTGGATATTTGTTTTCTGATTTTTACTCTTGGATAACGTGATGCTGAATGAATGAATGAATGAATGAAAAAAATCATTTTAAGTGCTTGCTATGTGTGAAAGATTATATCAAGCTAGAAGGATAAAAATAGAAAAAAATAAATAGTCCATGCTCTGAAGGAGTTCACATTCTAATAAGGGAGATAATACATATGAAAGGTTTAGCTACAAGTGAGATGGAAAGGTTCCATGGTCCTTAGGGTATAGTGACAAAGAACATAGTAATGGTTCTTCCTTGCTATGTCATATAAAATATGATACAGAATTTGAAATTTGAAATAACAGATGAAATTTGACATATAATGTCAAGTGAAAGGAGAATAGATATAATAGCACAGGCTAGGACAGGATCATTGTTAAATCAAGGACAAAGAGTTCTGGTCACATGAGGATTCCACGAATTGCTCAGAAAACATTTGACATCTTCAAAATTGCAATGGATGTGGACATGAGTAGGGGCTGGGGACTTCAGGGCATGACATTGATCATCAAATTTTGGATCTGAGAAATAAGAAACTATTCTTCAGATTATTGGGAAATGATATTCTAGGACAAACAAAAGGGATTTCTTTACTTTTCACAGTCAGAGAGGTAGAGTATGAAGTTACCCTCCACATTAATACAGGCTAAATTATATATTAAATATAATATATGTACATATATGTATAATAGTTATATATGAAATATATACCATATAAAATATACATGATATATACAATACACACATACATATATGAGTGCATATACATAGACATATATACACACATATATGTTTATATATGCACACTCGCATGCCATTAAGAGCAGTCTGAAATGTACATTACCTGAAGTATCTCTAAATGTTTATGATTAGTTTTCAGAGGAACAATAAAGCTTTTTCCTGTCCATCTTCAAAATCCCATTGAAATATTTCTACCTCAGAAACTTTCTCCAATCCTTTGGTCAGAATATATTTTTCTCCCTCTAACGTTGCACAGTATTTTGTTTCTTGTGCACTTATTATATTCAGCTTGTGGTAATGTTTTGCAGGGAAGGCAGGACATATGTGTCTCTGTGCATTAGTTATATTATCCACTCCTATACACACAGGACCATAGGTTATAATTTCCACAAGGGCCAGGAGTCTCTTATCTATCTCCCTCAGAACCTCACACAAAGCAAGAGCTAAATAAAAAGTTTGTTGAATTGAAAATGGAATTGAATTGAACTGAACTGTCTCTAAGTGACCACTGTCAGAAATAGAAATTTGGGTTAGATGAATAATGTCTTTGACCAGAGATGGTACTGGCTTTCTCAGGAGAAAGATTAGAAAGTGTCAACTGTCACCTGCAATAACAACTACAACTCATCCAGCTGAATGGAGAGGTGGAGCTGTTGCAACCTATCCAGCTTAAAGGTTAACATACACCTGAGAAGATAAGTGATGCCCCAAGTTGCTAAAGTTAGGTATTTCTGCCTTTTGATAGTATCTACTTTTAAAAACATAGTATTTTCATTCTCTCAATGATCAAAATATATTTTTTCTTTCCCTACAAAATCTGCCCCCGCCATGGGAAAGGGGAAAAAAAAACAACTAAACATTGTAACTAATATTCTTAGTTAAGCAAAAAGATTTCTTAATTGGTCATTTCCAAAAAAATGGTTTAACATGATACCTTGAATCTGTCACTTTTCTACCAGGAAGTATCTAATGTGCCTCATCATTAGTTGTCTGACTTTATGGTTGGACATTACATTGGAGGAGAAGGAGGAGGAAGAAGGTGCTGTTATTATCTCTATTTTACAGATGACAAAACTGAAGCAGACAGAGGTTGTTTTTCTAAGATCACAAAGCTATTAAGTAAGGCAGTATTTGAACTCGGGTCTTCCTTATTCTAACTAGAGCATTTATCCACTGGTCATCAGCCAATTTTTAAAGTCCTCTTTGCCGTTAACCTGGCATTTATCACCTTGATCTTGGATTAATCTAAGCCCTTCTTGCATACTGCCTCCTCATCAGATTTTATGCTATACCAACGTACAAGCTTCCCTTTCTTCCACCTGACCATAGATTGATCTCCAATTATTTTTATCTATAGCGCCTTGTTGCAACTGACTTTTTGTCTTTGATTTTCTCATTCTTGCAATAAGCTTCTTTGTCATTTGTCATGCCTTCTAAAGTGGTTCCTTTCATGGGGATTAGTCAGTTCCCTGACCTGGAGACACATGAGACAGGACAAAACTAAAGTAATGTGATTAGGGAAATAAAAACAAGAGGTCACTGTACCTTCTAGTAGTTCTTAAATGTGTGTGTGTGTGTGTGTGTGTGTGTGTGTGTCCTGGACCCCTCTGCAATCTAGTGACCCTCTGGATCTCTTCTCAGAATAATGTTCTTAATACAAAAAATAAAATATTCAAGATTTGAAATCTATTTATCAAGATTCATACTCACATATATTAATACAAATCATGTACTTCAACTAAAACATTGTCAAATGATGTTTAACTTATATTGGATTATTTGCTGTCTGGGAGAGGGGATAGGGGAAGGGAGGGAGAGGGAAATTCAGAACACAAGGTTTTGCAGGGGTGAATGTTCTATGTATATGTTTTGAAAATAAAAAGCTTTTATTAAAAGAAAGAGGAAAAAAAAGAGTCTTGTCAAATGGTTCAAACATAGAATTATCCATTTGTTGCTATATAAAGCCTCTAAAGTCCAGGGATCCTCAAACTTTTTAAATAGGAGGCCAGTTCACTGTCCCTCAGACTGTTGGAGGCCCGGACTATAGTAAAAACTAAAACTTGGTTTTGTGGGCCTTTAAATAAAGAAACTTCATAGCCCTGGGTGAGGGGAATAAACGTCTTCAGCTGCCGCATCTGGCCTGAGGGCTGTAGTTTGAGGACCCCTGCAACTTTAGAGTGGTTCTCAAAGTATGATCTAGAGAATTCTGGGGATCTCTGAAATCCTTTTAGAGGGACTACAAATTCAAAAATAGTTTTTATTTCCAATATGTTAAATGTCTATAAATATAATCCAGATAAACAAAAACGCTTTGGAGAGATCCTCAATAATTTTTAATAGGATAAAGATACTGAAAACAAAAGTTTGAGAACCACTGCTCTAAAGAGTCCATAAATTCTAGTGGCAAATAAATCTTGGGAAAAATAACACAATTTTTCTGGATGTTGGCTTTTTTTTTTTTTTTTTTTTTTTTGTAAAATGAAGGGATTGAATTAAGTGTTTATTTAAGGTTCCTTAAAACCCTGAATCCTGTGACCTTGTGATCCCTTGTTTAATTCACACAGGTATAACTGATGGAGTTAGAGTCCAATTTTAAAATCATTTTCCTCTTCATAACACAAGGAAAAGTCCAACCAAAAAAAAAAAAACCCAGTGATGGCCAACTTCTGGCAGTTACTTCTTTATGCCTCTTCAGGATCAGAATAAATGAATACTCCAGATCTCCAGTAGATAGATTCAAATTTTGCTCAGTTTCACTCACAGAAACTTAAAGAAAAGATAGAACATTCTGAGAAAAAAAGCAGAAAGGAAATAATTTCAAAATAAGTTGAATAATTTTTTTGCTTCATGACATTATTTTTTATTTTTAAAGATTTATTTATAATTCATAGAATAAAACAAGCATTATCATAATATAATATTATTTTTAAAAAGATGATTACACATGAAACTCTAAATCTATTATGTACAACTTGCTATTCCTTTTAAATATATAATAAAATTATCATGTAATTTTTTTTCCTTTTTTTCCTTCTTCTTCCCCCACCCAGAAGATGGCTATCATTAGATAGAAATATATATGTATGTATGTGTACACATATACGTATATACATATATACATATATACAAACACATATGTGAAATATATATATTATATATAATATTATACATATATGTAAAATCATTTTCTACATATTTGTATTTATAAATTCTTTTTCTGGATATAGACAATATCTTCTTTCATATTTCTTTTGTGGTTAATTTGCATTTATAATAGTCAAAATAACTTATTTGCTCAAAGTTGTCCTTAAAACAACTATATACAACAGTTTTTTGGTTCTGTTCATTTCTGTTCATTTTACTCTTTATTATTTCATGCAAATTTATCCATGTTTTTTCTGAGATCATCAAGTTTATCTTTGTGTGTGTGTATGTGTGTGTGTGTGTGTGTGTGTGTGTGTGTGCTCAGGCAATTGGGGTTAAGTGACTTGCCCAGGGTCACACAGCTAGAATGTGTTAAGTATCTGAGGACAGATTTGAACTCAGTTCCTCCTGACTTGAGGGCTGGTGCTCTATCCATTCAACGAACTAGTTGCCCCAAGTTCATCATTTCTATAGCCCACTCCATATATCATAGTTTATTCAGCCATTCCCCAAATGATTGGCATTTTTCCAGTTTTCCAGTTCCTTGCATCTCTTTACAAAATCAGAAGAATTCTATTTACATTCCATAGTTTTCTTTTCAACCCAGATTAGATGAGAGCCAGGTTCCAACATAACCAGTACTTCAACCCCACTTTTTACTCTGTATCAGTTATTCTTTTCAAACCCCATTCTAATGAAATAATTTCACTTTACCTTTTCCTATCCAATTTTGTTTTTCAGAATCAACCCCAACCTTTCTTTCAAACTATCCTAGTCAAATGATGACAGTTTTTTTAAGTTTCTTTTTTAAATTAAATTAAATTTTTTAGGCTCTACATTTTTTACACATTTTCATGAGTCATGTTGGGACAGAAAAATCAAAACAAAAAGGAAAACCCATAAGAAAAAAAAAAGGTGAAAATCGCATGCTTCAGTCTGCATTTAGTCTCCATAGTCTCCAAAAATGGCAGTTTTTTTGCAAGTTTATTGGAATTGCTTTGAATCACTGAATTGCTGAGAAGAGCCAAGTCTATCATAGTTGATCATCACAATCTTGTCATTGCTGTGTACGATGTATTCTGGTTCTGCTTGCTTCACTCGGCATCAACAGGCTTTTCTAAAGTTAGCCTATAAATGATGACAGTTTTAAGAATACTGATAACATTTTTTATATATATGAAGTTCATATATGAACATATTTCATAAATAATGAGTCTCTTATAATTAGTTTTTGATATTTTATAACCATCAGGAGTATGGAATTTCAATACCAAGTGAATTTTTTTGTATGTTTTAAGTATTGAAGATCAAAATGCTTCTAATTAATATCATTTATTGTTGATTTTTTTTCTTAAAGGAAAACATACCTTTGTGTATACCCATATAAATATTTATTTACATTTACATATGTAAATTGATACATAGTCCATTTGTTAAGAAAACTACAAAAAGGACAGAAAACTTTCTTGTATTCCATACTCCCAATATCAAAACATAGATATTCTTACAGAGAGGGAGAAGGTATCTGTCATTCTTTTTTATGTAATATTTCTCCCTATTATTTATAAAATGTATAAATGTATGTAAGATGTAAGAAAATAAATAGAGTGAGAACCATTGATTGGTTGATTGATTGATGGATGATGATGTAGCTAGTGGAAAAAGAATTGGTCTTGGAGTCAAGAAGTTAAAATGCTGTCTTTGGCTCATACTGGTTATGTAATCTTTCAAGTGTTCCTAAGATTTGATTATAGATCAATTGCTTATCTGCATTGATGAAGCTTTTGCGCCTCATAATTCTGATGTAGCTCAAGTCCAAATGAATAACATCGTCAACATAAACCACAGCTTATATTTACAAAGTTTACAAAACAATTTCCTTAAAATTCCATGAGTTAAGTTGTGCTAATTTTATCACATCTTGAATCTGTATTCATATTTATATCTAAACTTATATATAAATATATTATATAATGTACATAACATGAATAAACAATTACATGTAAATTTATCTGTTTAAAATATTTAAATATGAATCACAAAACTAGTAATATGTGAGAAGCAAGGTTTTCTAAAACCAAGATTAGCATCTTTTCTATTAGACTACATTGTTAAGCAAAATTTAAAAATTTAATTCTATAATGTGGCCTACCCCCACAAAGCATTGCATTCTTCTGATGGTCTGCACTTTTACAACTGAGAATTAAAAAATAGCAGGAATTGGTAGCTGTCTCACCATGTCTCATTTCATGGCATCTCATCCCTTCACCCATCCCATCTCACCCCATCCCTCACTATCCTGTGTTATCTACTTACATCCCATCATACTAATCATATAGCATATTTGATGTCTAATCTTACCCAAGGAGTGCCATCCAGCGATTTGTCATTAATAGGGATTCACCTGACTTAGAGAGTAGAAGTTGTCTCCCCAAACAGGGAAAATTGGGGCTTAGATGCTTTGCATCCTTGATTTCTGACTCCTTTTCTACACAAGAATGCCAGAATCATGGACAACAAGGCTTTAATTGTCTGAATGTGTAAAACAGTGGGAGGTTGAGGTCACTGAAAACTGACTGTCTAGAAAGGAGAAAGTCAAATTCAGTGTGGACTTCAGCATCATTGATCATGAGAAAACACCATTAGCCTGGGCAGCAAGAAAGCCATTATAATGGTGTGGCATTCAGGGCAGAGGGGTAGCTTATTAAAGAAACAAATGACCACATGGTCAATTTAAATTCAGAGAATGAACACCAGGCATTAAAAATAAACTTAGAAGTGCTTTTCTCCATTTCTAATCATGAGTTGTAGATATGATAGGGAAACAGAGAAAAATAAAGACGCGCCACTCTCATTTTGACCCATAGGGTGAAAATCATCTATTGAGAGCAATCAGACATTAGGAGAAGAATTAATCAGTGTTTGCCAGGGGGTGAGGAGGAGGGGACCATAGGGTGATGGCTGTTTATTTCAGAAAGCAGGATGGGTTCTTATGTATGCAGACAGGCTAAAATCTCACTGTTGACTTTCCCTCCCCCTATTTTATCTAACTTTATTTTTCCTTCTTATTTTTTCATAATACAGAAAACAAGAAATAACTCTTCTCGATCAAACAATAGAGTAACATTTGGTATTACTAATCTCCTTCTGTTGTGAATTCCTGTTGCAGTTAATTTTAAATACCAAAACAAACTAACTTTAAAAATGACTATAAGGTTCTGGCTGTGCTTCTTTGGAAAGGTTACCTAACCTCTCTGACTTTCAGTTTTATCATTTGGAAAATGCTTGGGTTGGACTAGAAGGCATCTAATGTTCTTTCCAGTTCTAAATCAATCATCCAAAAACTATGACCCTAAATGCACACATGGCATAAGGGAAATACAGTTTCTTTAACTGGATTCTATGATCCTCAAGGGAAGGATTTCATACAAAGATGGTGAATAAACACTTGTGATTGGTTGATCATTAATCATTTGCTAAAAAATCCTTTTCTTCTTCTTGTTCCACATTCTGAAATTCTGTCACACTATAGTGATAGGTTGCTGGGCTCTGGTCTGTTTTGTAAATGACCAATCTATGACAAACAAACCTGGAAACAGACACCCTGAACAACTATTTACACATGTTGGCAAATACTCCAAGAGAAAGTCAGCAGCCGATGGACAAAACCACTTTCAGCCCCAATGTGCCGGATGTGCGCAAGGCTTGCTTGGGTGGATGTAATTAAGTAAAGAATAGTCTTAGACCTATGGAGGAGGTCTTGAACATCTGCAACATGTGGCATTCAGACACACCAATGAAGAATGTCAGTATGTAGAGTGAAAAGACCAGGAACAATGTGGTTAAATAGCTTGAGCTACTAACTCCCTTGGAAAAGATGAGAAGAGAAGGAATGGAAATCTAAAAGTGAAAGAGTGTTGAGTCTGAGAGAAAAATTAAAGAAAGTACCTTAGCCAAAATGAGCCCAAGCCATAGCATATGGTACCACCTGTGCCTGGATAATGATCGCCAATTTAATTCATTTATTCA
Source organism: Sarcophilus harrisii (assembly GCF_902635505.1). Lineage (NCBI taxonomy): Eukaryota > Metazoa > Chordata > Mammalia > Dasyuromorphia > Dasyuridae > Sarcophilus > Sarcophilus harrisii. The sequence goes on from NC_045427.1 coordinate 458,673,985, forward strand.
GCTAATTTTATTAAGTAACAGATATATTAGAAGCATAAATACCAGCCACTGTGGGGGACATAAAGATATACATGACGAAGGTCAAGTCTCTATAAGAATTACAGTCTAATGGGACAATCAATAGCATATGTATACCAACAATTATATTACAAAGAGGAATTTATCACAAGTGACATGGTAGATACTTTTTTACAACCTTTTTTTGGTTTTCCACAATGGAAGAGGCTAGTAAATAGGGAAGAGATTTCCTGGCATCACAGAGGACAAAAATGGAAGGGTGAGTCATATCTAACTCAAGCTATATGAACTTGTAAAGAAAGATGATCACCACTAGATTGATTGACAACATTTGGTGAGCAGAAATCACATATTCTCTGTGCAGAACTACCTTTTTTTTTAGTCAAGGGGTAATAACAGTCAACTCTAGTATGATTTGAGTGGTATCAGAAGTCCCCTTCTTCTTCCCCCAAATATAATTCTCTTCTTTGAAATTTCATATTAAATTATCTTTCTTTTGCCTTTCACTCATTTTCTATCTTCAAATAGAAAGTTATTCCAAGGGAGTTACACATTGAATTGCTTAAACCATAAAATTTAATGAACTTAATTGGATGGATATCTTTAGATGAGCTTAAAGTAAGCTCAGGATACTCAGGATAAGAACTCAGGATACATTGGAGGAAAGGATGATGAGTTGAGGAAATAATAAAGAAAGTGGAGAAGACAAAAAGCTGGGATGGACAACTCAAGCAGTGAATGACAAAGTCAGGACCCTAAAGGATTTTTATAGGCTAGAGAATCAGACCAACTCAAACAAGATAAAATTCAATAGGGGTAAGTGTAAAGTTGGGTGCAAAATTCAATTTCCTAACTATAAGATGGGAAAGTCATGGATTAAAAGCAGTTGTTCTAAAATACATTTGAAATTTTAGTTTAATACAACCTCAATATAACTCATCATGTGTAATGGTAAAAAAAAAAATTAGTGTGATCTTGGGACATATTTAAAGGAGCAGAGATTCCAGTAATTAACAGATAATGAATAATTTCATGATACTCTTTCCTTGTTGAGCATCATCTGGAGTATTGTGTTTAGTTATGGGCACCATGTCTTATAAATGTCATTGATAAGCTAGAGATTGTTCAGATAAGGACAATCAGAATTGTGAAGGATCTTGAGTCCATGTCATGTAAAAATCAGGTGAAGTATTTGAGCATATTTAATCTGAAGAAGTCCAGGGGAAATATAATTGTTGTCTTCAGGTCTTTGAAGGATTGTCATGTGAAAAGGAGACTAAAGTTTTTTACTTGACTAAATCAGGAATAATAAGTGGAATTTTTTTTGAAAAGCAAATTAGTTTTGATGTTAAGGAAAAAACAACAGCAACAACTTCCTAACTAGAGCTGTCCAAAGTAGAATATGCTGTCTCAGGATAATGGGTTCCCTCTCAAGGGAGGTCATAAATTAGAGATCATATAATTTCTTATTGGGTGATTCCTTTCTTGTATGGGTTGGATTAGATGACCATTGAAGTAGTTTACAAATCTCAAAATTTATGATTCTTTGAGAATGGAATCAACAAAAATATGTTTCATTAACTTTGTAATTTTGTCAAATGTGGTCTTGTGCCTATCATAACCATCTTATCATTCTTCTTAGCCTTCTATCTCTAGATAAAATGTCATCAATATTGTGGGCCTTCAGAGAATATTGATAAAAGACTATTTACAGAAAGGATTACATATGACATAGAAATACCAGTGGTTTGAAATGAATGAACTTAGGTTCAGAGGATAGCTCTGTTATTTACTCATTATGTGAGTTTGGTTAACTGCCTTGATTCTTTGCTTCTCAGCTTCTTTTTTTGAAAAATGAAAGAGTTGAACTTAGAGGATCTTAAAGTTCTAAATTTTATAATTCTATCTTTAAGTAATGACCCAAGTATTAACTGTTATTATTATTTGTATTGTTCTTTTTTTAGGAAAATTAAAGCAAAGGGAACTAGGCAAAAAAAAAATACCAGTCAGTAGTATTGGGAATAGGAAAGTCTTGGTCCAAAATTGGAGCCACAGAATCTATAGGCAGTATTTACCCTTGGTTTTTGTAGATCTCAGGATCTGTAGAGTCATTACCCCTAACTAGAATATCTTTTGTTCCTTGATATTATGCTTATTCCTTTTCTGGAAAGAGAGTGATTTACTGCCCTGGGTTGAGAAAGTCTCCATGAACCTCAAGGGATTCTGTAAAATTCCAAATCCAACATATTATTTTAATTCATAGCTACAAGCACATAGCTAGGAAGGGGAACTGGAAAAGGAGCTTCAATGAACCTGAGAATGGTCTCACAGCTTCCAGAGGTTCGACCCAGCTTCCCCTTTCTGTTTTCTTAGCTTTTCCGTTCCTTGTAAAATATTGTCAACTGATTGACTGCTGCTTCTTTCTCTGAGAATTGCCAATGCAAGGCATTAAAAATGTTGGCTATAGAATGTCCTGGAACCATTCAGAAACACAGCGCCCTGTGAGAATGGTCGCTATAAATGTCTGAAAAACAAATAGATTCTAAACCAAACGGCAGGACCCAAAGAGAGTGAGCCAGGCATGATTCCATGGTGGGAACTTGCTGGAGGCAGCCCCAGATGAGTCAGGGCCACCTGGCATCCATACCTGGTTACCATAGCAAGGAGAGGCAGATTCCACTTGGCCAGGCGAGACGAGACGGTACAATCTCCTGAGGCCCCGAGGACGCTACCCAGAGCATCAGTCTTGTTTCCAAGTTTCCCCCCATCTTCTCACCTCATCTTCTAGGTTTAGCATGACTGGTTCCTGGACATTGAAAAGACATGTGGCCGACGCTTCTACCTTTGAGGTTGGGGTGTCGAGATGTCAAGCCAACAGGTAAAGAGCTGTCCAGGGACTGCGCTGGCATTCAGCTTCAAGGGGGTTTTCTGTTGCTTTTTGTTTGTCCTATTTTACTTTTTACAAAATATTTTTTGGCAGGTTGTAAAATATCTCCCCTCTCCCCAGGAGATCCTCTGCTATGCTGCAGTCCATCTAAACAAATATGTATTTACAACGGGTACTTTTTTAAAACATGCATTATGCGCCTAATAGACTGGAATGGCTCTTTGGGGGAAGCACTGCATGGATCCAGGCAGTTTTTTGTTGTCTGTAATGTTCACCTCTTTTATATGGCTATTTATTTTTCTACTGTTTTGGGGGGTGAAAGGGGTGTAGCGGAAGAAAAAGCCATATATACATATGTATTCTGTAATATATAAAACCAGGGTGCTGGAAAGAAGGAACTAATGGTCTTTGGGGGTAAATGCAGACCTGAGATGCATGTCACAAAGGCTGGAATAAAGCTGAAATTTTTCAGAGAGGAATTTCTCTCTCCCCACCCCGTAAGACATAGGCTATATTATAGATTTGAGTTTTTCAGAATATTTCAGATAGGCTGTTCCATCCACATCTTATAATATAAAAAGCAACCATAGATAACCTTTGGAAATTCATCCTAGGAAGAACTCAGGACATATGCCCCATACCACATCCTTATAGTGTTCATTCCATAAAAGAAATGGCAGTCTTATTGTCCAATAAAAAGCTGCTATCCTCAAGCAAAGCACTGACACAAAGCACTGATGAGTCCAAGGATTCAATTTTGTACAGTCCTTCACTCAATTGGCAAGTCTTTATTGGGTACCAATAGTGGGCCCAGACTTGTGCCAGGTCTTATAGGAAAGATAGATAATATATGAGATGACATAGAAAGAAACATACAAGAAATAGTGGTGAGCAGTAGATGGTAGAATATAATTAAATGAAGAATTGTATGGCCCATGACTTCTGTTCCCCCAATTCCTCCAAACCTGTTCTTTGCCATTATGATTGTTAATGACTTCACTCCTGCTTAATTTTCCTTCATTACAAGTCTTGCTTTCCTTACTGTCCAGGCTTAAACCTCTAGTTAAATATATAAATAATGCTCACTATTTCCTCCATACTTGATTACTTTGCTCCCTTGTTCTTCCATTTCTTCACTTTTTTTTTTAACAAATACATATTTTTTGATATCTTTTATTTTTATATCATCTAGATTTCACTCAATAGGCCTACTGCTCACTCCCAGAGAGTCATCTCATAAAGAAAGTATTTTTAAAAAGAAAGAAAGCAAAAGAAGAGAAAAATCAGCAAAGTCAATCAATAAGTTGGGGGGAAAAAGTTTAATGGAAAGTAATCTTAAACAAGGGAATTAAGAAATAAAGTAGACTATATACCACTCTATAAAACAAAATTCCAAAATCCAAATGGTGGAAGAGAACCCGGAAACCATTCTGGTTAACCTGTACCTGTGCAGAAATCTCCTCCATAATTTCCTCAATAAATAGTTATCTTGACTTTGCTTGAAGAACTCTAGTGAGAAGGATCATAAGATCATAAATTTAGAAGGGGAGGAGCTCTTAAAGATCATCTAATTCAATACCCTCATTTGTTTGCTTGTTTGTTTTACAGATGAATGTATGAATGACTAAAAGAAGAAGCATTTCTTAAGTACTTATTTATGCCAAGTTCAGTTCCTTGTTTGAGGAACTGAGGCCCATAAAGGTTAAACAATTTGCCCAGAATGACATAACTAGTATAACCCTTGTCCCAACCCCCATTGGAATGGGATTATCTCCTTATTGGTGGAAATAAAGGTCCTGCTCTGTATGAGGGGCACGATGTAGTTGGCAAGAGGGAGGAGTTTCAGTTCTTGGCCAGTCCCTCATTTAGGGACTCTTCAAATATGATTTCCCCTTCTGGACTCTCTAAGCCAGAATCTTTTCTGAATGTTATGTTTGTATTCAGAATTGAGAAAGAAGATGGAAGAAACCAAATTCAGTTTGCTGAAGGAAAAGTCTCTAGGAAGACACAAGAGGATCTGGTAGTCTCCATCATGTTACTATTACCAATTTACTACACTGGAGATTTGGGGGAGTTTTCCATGGATGAGATCCAAATCCTCTCTTTTGATTTAGCTATTACTATCTTCTCAGAGTCTTTTTCTTCAGCAAACTCAGGTGAGCTTAGCTTTTTCCATCTTCTATTTTGAAGCTGAAAACCAATTTGACGCTCAAAGAAGACGTTTGCAGGGAAAGTCCCAAAGAGGGACTCCCATTTGAAGAATACCCAAGGGGCACTAATCCCCTGTTTTCACTTCTTCCCAATTCTACCCTACCCATCACACAGGATAGGACCTTCATCTCCATCAATAAGGAGAGAATCCCATGCCATAGAATTTGGGACAGGGGTTATTAGGCTAATAAACATCTGAGTTAGAATTTGAATCCAGATTTCTCTGAATGCAAGTCTACTACTCTAGTAATCTATCACTCTGAAAGGCAGCCCATTTCACTTTTGGACAGTTATAATCTGTTAGAAAGTTTCTCCCAATACCAAGGGGAAATTAGAATTCTTTAAAAGTGAAATGTGCCATCTCAGAGAATGGCAGATTTTTAGATATTATCTTTGACCAGAATATGGTGTGATGATAACCTCCTTGTTCTTTTTGCTGTGTCACTTAATAAAGATGGTATACTATGAGATCAGCACTAGTCTTGGGGGGGGTTATGTATTATTGTTTGATATATGGAAAAAGCAGTCCAATACAATTCTCAGATCTTTTCTTATAACTTTTATATCTCCTATAATTCCCCAACTTGTATCTGTGAAGTTCTTGCTTTGGAGCTTGTGGTAGAACTTGATGTTTTTCTCTGTGTATTAGAGATCTCTCCCCATTTTGTGATAACTATAGGTTTAATAAGTAGTCAGGGTGCTGCCACAAAGGCAACATAATACATTACAACCTCTTGGTTCATATTTTGAAGCCTGTGGTAGAACCTGACATTTTTCTCTATTAAATTTAATCTTCTTAAGTTCAATCTATTGTTCTGCTGATCTAGATTTTTCTAGATAAGTATCTCATGCCAATCAGTGTGTTAGAGATTTCTCCCATCTTTGTGATAACTATTGGTTTAATAAACTTTGGTCCAATGGAAGGACTGAGTGTATTATCAGGTGATTAGGAAATTTTTATTTAACAGAAATTGTAATTTCATCAAGATAGTTGCTCTCATTGAGCAACTCCCTCCTTGTTTTGTTTTGTTTTGTTTTTCCTTTTTCTTTTGAGGCAATTGGGATTAAGTGATTTGCCCAGAATCATACAAACTAGTAAGTATCTGAGGCTGAATTTGAACTCTGATCCCCCTGATTGAAGACTTGGTACTCAATCTACTATATTACCTAGCCATCCTTCTTTCTTCTGTCAATGAAGATCAGCACATCCTCTCCTCATAGACTTAAAGGGTTGCCTGGGACACCAAGAGGTTAAATAACTTGCCCAATAGATGCTAGAGATAATACTTGAATCAAGATTTTCTTATTCCAAGACCAGCTTTCAGTCTATTACATGTTGCTACTTCTCCACAAGGGGAATGAGAATACAGAAAAGTCAAGCATTCCTTGAAAAATCCCATCTACCACATATAGTTGAGTGGCTATTGTTAGAAAAGAGTCTAATTATTACAGCCCAGGCATGGATTCTGAGTAAATCTGAGAATAGGATTAGGGAATACAGAGAGGCCACCAGGACAACTTTCTGACAGAGAAATCTTTGCCTGGACAGCAGAAATAAGCTGAATCCTCAAGCAGTCACTCTTCTGCCCACTCCTTCTTTACTATAGACTTTGGGGAATTAGAGACACATATATCAGGACAGAAAATAGTCTTGATAGCTGATTTCTATTATAAAGTTTGATTTTTATTCTAAAAATTGAAAAATGAAAGTCTACAACCTTTGCAAACTACTGCTGTCTTTCCTAGCTGCTAAGTGAGTAGGTGGAAAAATCAGTGTCTGGTGCAAATCTGAATGGGCTAGTACCTCTCCAGGATCCAAACTGTTAGTTTGTTGCTATTTCAGTTGTCATAACTTCATCCACCAATCCAAATCACAAAGCTGACATCAGTGTAGTACCTTCCTTCTAGAGGTGTTTACATTTAGGAAATAAGTGTTTACAGTTCCAGAACTTAGATTCAGAAAAGATAATTCTCAAGTGGTGGCAAGTCAGTAGAAGTATTTGCACCATATATACAGTGACTGAGTTAATGCTTCATACTCTTTATAGCTATAGAGGTAGGTAGGTAGTTAATGAGTGAAGATGTCAACCATGTAGCTCAAGGCACCCCTTGGGGAAACATATGTATCTTGGGGAGTATAGTATCCAAAAGAATATGTGTAGGAATTATTGCATCTGTTTATTGTACAAGAACATCGTATACAATGGTATAGTATATACTATTCACTATATGTAATCATATATATGTGTATGTGTAAATATACTTTTACTCCAAAGGGATTAGTACAATGATCCAGTCAACAAACATTTATTATTCACTTAGTACATAAATACTAAGAACTATACTTAGCACTGAGAATACATAGTCAAAATAAAAATCATTCCTTGTTCTCAAGGAGTATATATTCTAATAGGGGAGATAGATAACATGTAAATAAAAAGGTATATAGAAGATTTATACAGCGTAGATCATGGTATTTGGAAAGGGGTTCCTCTAAAGTTAGAAGAACCAGGCAAAGCCTTCTGGAGAAGTATATAAAGACAAAAGCAAAATAACCCTCAAGAAGCAAACATTCTAATAGTTCAAATCTAGTTTCTGGCACATACTGATTTGTGATCTCAGAGCCTCCAGGTGACTCTATAAGACTATAAATTGCAAAATAGTTGCCTGTATTGATAAATATAATTTTCTATACCTGGGAAATAACAGTTCTACTTTCCCCTTTCAGGAAAAAAAAGTCTCTGAATCATGGACTACTGAAGTTTTTGAAAAATTATAGTTGTGGCTTACCCAAGGGGCAAAAAAGAAGTACCTCATGAAGGAATTGCATAGCATAAGAGGATATTGATACATTACAAATTATACATTTAGAGTAAGTAGCTGCATAAAAAAATCACAGATACATTATTATATTAAGTATACATAGTATCTAGAATAATTTGTGAGGGCTATAAGCTTTTTGACAGGGGCGGAAATATAGCCAGTACATAGAACTTTTAAACTTTTTTCCCCATTCTCCTGGGAATTGTGTTATGGGGGGAGTAACTTATCCCATTCAACCCCGTTCAATCTAGCCCCTAGTCTATGATAATTTAAAGAGTCCTATGCAGTTGATCAAGATTTTTTCAGACTTGAGCAGTGATTAGGAGGATATGGAAAAACATCAGTTTCTCTGATAGTGGGAAGTGTTACCATGGGTAGAATTCACTAATTGGAAGAGTGAGGCAATACAGTGTTTATACCTGCTGTCATACATTGGGATGTTAGGAAACGTGAATGCATTTCCTGCTCCCTAGCCAAGCTTTGGTAGAAAAGAAGTGACAACAGACATGGCAAAGTGGAATAATCAGAGGTAAAGGAGATCCTTAGTCTGACATATCTCTAAGGGAAAAATATATTACCTGTTTCCTCTTTACCTTGAGTGAAAAGAACATCTAAAAAAAGATTGGGAGCTATGGAATCATAGCTGGAAATAACCCTTGAAGCTGCTAGCTGTGACTTGTGCAGGAAAACAAGAGAAAACATAATAGGAAGCAATGAAATACACTTCATGCTTAGATCAGCCCCAAGCAGCAGGTGGAGCCATGCTAGGGGGCGATTTGTGATGTCTGCTGCTGGAGAGTGATCAGAACTGCAGGTGAAAATATTTGTTTTGGGAGCCCTCACTGGTATGGCTCCATGTGACAATTTCTAAAGATCTTTGAAGAAAGGTTGCTTAGAGAAAGGTATCTTCATTCTCTTGGGAGTTATGTTGTGAATTTTACTTTTTTGGATGTATAGCTATAGAGTTAAGTAGAGATATTAATGATGATTTTCATCTTTATGTTTTTATCTTCGTTTCCCACCCACTCCATCCACATTGAATCTTAATTAGCTAAAACATCTAATACAAGGATCATGCCTGACAATGCATACACTATTTTATCCTAGTAGTCCCCCACTTCTTTAATAAAAGAAAAAATGTTTCGCTTTTCCTTCTTTAGAATCTTTTTTTTTGTTGTTGTTTTATAGATTATTTTACATTTTTATTAGGAACTTAAATACCTACAAATACAAACATTTTCATATATGAAGAATAGAAAAGAGAATTATATATAAACAATGAACTTCCAACCACATTCTTTAAAGTATGTATTAAATTTAAAATGATAATAACCAATGTCCAATGTTACCTGCTCTGCTTACAAATAACATTTTTTTGAATTTGCTTGTAATCTTTTCTGCATGTTTAATTTTTTCTCCTATTCCTAAAAGTTCAACTTCTTTTTATTGATCTTTTTATTTGCACTGTTGTAATAATTGTTTCTTTGGTATTCCTTATTTCACTATGTATCAGTTGATATAAACCATCCTATATTTTTCTGAATTCCTTATATTCATTATTTTTACTACATTATATGTCTTTGTAGTCAGATACCAAAATTTTTCAGTTATTTCCTAATAGGTAAGCACTCACTTGTTTCCAGTTCTTTGTCAGCACAAATAGCGCTGCTTTAGATATTTTGGCATATGTTAAAGCTCTATTTCTGTCTGGTTTCCTTAAGGTTTATGTTCAGTAGTGGGATGCTGTATGTGCTATTTAATTGGGTTTTTTAAAAACATTATTGTAATTTGACTTCTAGGATGGTTGGGCAGTCTTTTCCAACAATGCCCCAGTTGCCTACTTTCCTTCAGTTTCATCATTGACTGTTGGCATCTTTTTTTTTTCTCCTTGTATTTCGGATAACCTGAGATGAAACCTCAGTGGCATTTTATTGAGGAATGTCTTGGTCTTATATATTTCTATCAATTCTCTCTAAGTTTTGTATATTAGGGCTTCTTTTTCTGGTAACATTTGGTACAAATATTTTTACTACTTTACAATTCCTCTTCTACTACACTGGTTTTATTTATATAGAAATCAGTATAATATATAATATATATAATTTTTTTCTATTTTTTGTTAGTAAGGAATTTTCCTCAATACATACCTGCAAAAGATGCTTCATCTTATTCTCTCTCTCTGTCTCTCTCTCTCTTTTTCTTTCTATCAATCTCTCTCTCTCCTCCTCCATATATATGTATATACATATGTATATATAATATTCCTAAATATTTAGGTAACATATCCATTTTGAGCTTACTATGGTATATGCTTTAAGATGTTGATCTATATTTCTGCCATACTGCTTTCTTTTTTTTCCCCTACCACTTCTGGTCAAAAAAAGTTTTTCACCAATAATTTATGAAGATACACTTATCAGACATGATTGTTTTAAAGTCCCAGTGTCTTGCTTATCTAGTCTTTTCCATTGACAAATTTTCCCACTTATTTACATACTACCAAATATTTTCTAAGATTCTTATTTTATCACATGGTTTGAAGCTAGTAATGTCTATGCTCTCTTCATACTTTCCCCCCATTACTTCCTTTGAGATTCTAGCTCTTTTGTTCTTACAAATTTAGTTATTATTTTCTATAGTTTTAAAAAGATCCTTCAATAATTGGGTCAGTTTAGCAACAAATCTATAAATTACTTTAGTTATTATTATTATTATTATGTTGGCAGGGTCCAACCATGAACAGTAAATAGTTTTTTTAGTTATTTTTTTCTTAACATTTATGTTAAAGAGTTTTTAGTTGTATTTATATAAATCTAGCATATTTCTTAGAAGATTAACTCTAATACATATATATATATTTTTTTTTTCTTTTTGCTGAGGCACTTGGGATTAAGTGACTTGCCCAAAGTCACACAGCTAGGAAGTATTAAGTGTCTGAGATCACATTTGAATTCAGGCCCTCCTGACTTCAGGGCTGGTACTCTATCTACTATGCTACCTAGCTGATCCTATTTTAATTTTTGAATGAAATTTTTATTACAGTTTTTCTTGCTTTCATTTGTAATATATATCATACATATATAGCATGTAAAATATAGCTATATTATTTGTAATATATAGCAAAATCCACATGATTTTATGGATTTATTTTTTGTCTTGCTAATTTGCTGGAGCTATTAATCATATGGATTAATTTCTTTATTGGTCATGTAGGACTTTCTAAGTACATTGTTATATCACCTGCAAAAGGGAATTGTCTCCCTTTAACCAATACTTATCGCTTTGATTTCTTCCTTTGTCTTAATGTTATAGTTAATATTTCCAGAACTACATCTGATAGCAGCGGAATAGAAACATCCTTTCCTAATTATATTAATCCTAATCCTAATTATATTAGGAAAACTTCTAATGTTTCTTCAGTGAAAATAATACTGACTTTTCATTTTAAATATAAACTTTTCAACATATTAAAGAAGGCTCTTTTTGTTTTCATGGATTTTTAAAAACTTTTAAAAGTAAAAGACTATGGCATTTTGTTAAAAAGCCTTTATTGCTCCATTTTTTAAAAATCATGTGCTTTTGTTATTTATATGATTATTTGCACTAATTATGTCCCTAACATTGAATCATTCTTGTAATCTTGGTGTGAATATAATTTGGCCATAGTAAATTATATTTCAGTATATGGTTCTGTATTCTGTTTGTGAAAAAATTTTTAAAATATTTGCATCAATATTCATTAATGAAATTAACAAGTCAATCAACATTTATTAAGAACTCACTAAGCTCCAAGTGCTGTCAAGTGCTGGGGACATACTCAAGGGGATTGTAGTATGATTAGGGAGACAAAATGCAAACAAACTATGCACAAACAACATGTAAGTGCAAAATAAATTGTAGCCTTCTTTGTCCCTCCACTGTTTGTCTATAAGGACCATATACATCTTACAGCATGAGTTTGAAAGAGTATGTCCTGTTTGTTTTTGAGAATAATTATATAGTCCTGGTATGAATTGTGCTTTAAATGTTTGATAGAACTCATGTGCAAATACATTTGGCCTGGGTTTTCTTTTCTTTGGCAATTCATTTATGGCTTGTTCAATTTCTTTTTACTGAGATCAGGTTATTTAAGATCTCTATTTCTCGTTCTGTTGGTTTGAACATTTTACATTTTTATAGATACTCATCAATTTCCTTTGAATTCTCAGTATTACTGTTGTGTAATTGTGCATAGTAGATTCTGATAATTCTTTTTATTTACTCTGTGTTGCAAATGTATCTGACACATTTTTTAGTTTGGTAATTTGGTTTTTCTTTCTCTTTTCCTTGATCAGGTTGGCTAAAGACTTATCATTGTCATTCATCTTTTTAAAAAGTTTAGTTTTGTTAATCAGTTCCTGAATTTAATTAGATTTTTTTAGTAGGATCCCTTTATTAATTTGTGTGAATTGGAAGGAGAGCTGCTGCCAAGACATTGAATGTTAGCATCATTCATTCATTCAGAATTTATTAAAAACTTGTTACATATCAAGCACTGGATAAGGTGTTAGAGATCCAAAGATAAAAGAGAACCAGTCCCTGTCCTAAGATAATTTAGTGTTTTGGGGGTGGGGTGAAGGAAGGTAAAAGTAAAGAGAGAGAGAGAGATTATGTAAATAGTTGTGTATATATAACATATATACATATACATGTATATATTACACAAATATTTATATGTGTGGATTCCAGTCTGGAAGATCTCTCTCTCTCCCTAAGAAAGCATTGCTAATTTTTGCAGTGATTACTGATTTTCTAAATCCCCCAAAATTCAATGATCTAATGATCTATCTATATATGGAAATTGAAGAGCACTCAACTTAGAATCATAAGACTTGAGATTGAATACCAAATATATAACTTAGTCCAATCAATTTATCTTTTAGGCCTCAGTTTCTTCATCTATAAAATGAAAAGATTGGATTAGAGAGTTCCTAAGGTCCCTTTTAATTCTAGCTCTGTGATCCCAGAACCTGCCATGATGTCTTGCACAAAATAAATGTTAATTGACTCAGTTTTTTTTCTTTAAATGATCACATTTCAAATCAAACCTAGAAGTGAAGAAACCTTCATGTTCCTTTCTCCCCTTAGCTTCCTCAAAATTGCATATACTCTGTTCTGAAGAAGCTATTCTAGAGGGTATACCCACATTGATGACATTATAGAAAATAATATAGCAAAGATTTCATACCAGCAATCAGCCTTTGAGAAAAACACAATTGTTTCTGTGCAGTCAAATTGAACCACATGAGAACCCAACTCAGTGTTGAACCCAAATGAGCTAATTGTGCCAAATAAAGTCCATGAAAAGTAAGAACCACCCCTTTTCTTTATTCATTTTTGTTTCTCCCATAATACCTTTCACTAGTGATTGCTCAGTCTATTGAATATTTTTTTAAGCACCCACTTTCTACCAGGAATTGTGTTTAGCAAATATATGAAGAATGAATGATTCCATTATCAGAATATAATAGCAATGTCACTTTGTACTTCTAAAATTAAAACAACAAAGCACTTTCATTGACAATCTTGATTGACTCCAGAAGACAGACAATGAAATGCACTTATCTCCTTTTTGATTGAGAGGTAGAGAACTATGGGTTCAGAATATTTCCCAAACTGGTCTTGGTAAATTTTGATGAGTAGTTTTTCTTTACTGATGGGGTTAGGGACTCAATAGGTAAGAAAGAAAGGATGAAAATGATTATGATGTCAAAGGAAGATATATCATTAAAACTAAAAATATTGCATTAAATGAATGAATCAAAAGTGATTTGACTCTGGTCAAACCTCAAGGCTTAGGAAATTCCTCAGAAGGTAAAGTGAGGCCCAGAAATTCCATAGAAATATCACAATAAAATCACAAAAGAAAAATCACAATAAAGCCTGCACTCAGTAAAGATACAATAACAACACAGGTCACGTGGTGTTTGAAATGCAGGAAATACCTCATGGGGTTGGATGGCATCTAGTTATCGTATCTTATCACTGCATGGAAACCATGCAATTAACTTGTGTTACCTCTCCGGTGGATCTGAACTCAAAAATAAAACTCCTAATAGAATAAATGCATTGCCTATAAATCTCAACCCATCCTGCATTATTAGTAAAACTTTTTAAAATTCATATCTGATTAAGTTATAAACTCATTTGATGAATAAGACCCCACATACCAAATGGTGAAATACTGGGAGACCTGTTAAAAGAATAAACCTGTTGAATAAATCTGCTATGCTGAAATTTATCTCAATGTTATATATAATGAAACCCTTCTTAAACAAAAACCTGATAAAACAATAAACCTGTTCAGAGATTAAATTTGCTGCACTCTAGGGCTATACTTCTCGGCTGTATTTGGAGCTGCCAGACAACTCTCAACCTGTTTAATCTCAGTAGTCCTGTTTTACTCCAATTTTTGCTATTCTGTTTCAATCATTTCTACACTTGTAAAATGGAAGGAATGTCCTGCAATCACTAAACAGAGTGCTATAAAATTGCTGCCCCTGGAAACTTTAATGGATCGAAAGTTTATCCTCTGCCTCTCCCCCTGCCCTACCCCTTCTTCACCAAGAAACATGCTTGTTTTCAATTAGAAACCATTTATCCATGTGTCTCACTAAGCAATGTCCCCTCTCCAACCAGGCAGGAACTATTCTCTTCTCTCCTCCCCTACTCTTCCAACCCATACTCTACATTCCAAAATAAAACAGGGAAGAAATCCCTGATGTTCTCATTTATCCAGCCCTCTAAAGTTTACCGAAGGCTTCCCTTGCAAAAACCCTGAGAGTTAGGATATCTAAGGATGATTTTTATTTAGTTTATAGGTGAGCCAAGTGAGATTCCAAAAAATTAAGTGAATTGTCCGTGGTGGCACAGTTTGTAAGTGCTGAAAGCAGAATTTCAACTCTTTTCTTAACTATCATGTCCAGTGTTGTTTAACAGGCTCCATTCCATAGTAAACACACTGACAAACTAGGTTAGCCCCTCACAGACAATGGTACTTGTTTGGCAAAAGATAGAATAAAGGGAAATTACTCCCTATGCATTAGAGTTCTGAAATGTTTACACCTTCTTCTTCCAATTATTCCAAAAGCATTGGGAAAGCTTCAGAGTACTAAAAAATTGAGAAAATAGTCAAAAAAATTTATGGATGCTGTTGTTTAGAAGCAGCTGATTCTTCATGATCCTATTTGAGGTTTTCTTGGCAAAAATACTGCAGGGGGAGTGCCATTTTCTCCTCCAGCTCATTTTATAATTGAAGAAACTGAGGCAAATTGGGTGAAATAACTTGCCTAGCATTAAACAGCTGCTCTGAAGTCAGGAAGCTAAGTTTTCCTGACTCCTGGTTCATAGAGCTTAATCTATAGTGTCACTTGGCTTAGTGTCCTAGAAAATGCCATTGTCCCTTAAAGTGCAGGATGTCCCATGTATGGTATAACATAGACTCCTAGGTCTTTAAGGAGTAAGGGAGCTTTTCTCTGAATTTTTTCATCCAAAAAAAAAAAAGCAAAAATCAAAGAAAGAAATAAAGGCAGAGAAAATGAAAGAGAAAGAAAACCTAACATTTCTTTTTAAAAATTCTCCCTGATACCTTTCTCTCAACAGGTAACCAGATGCTACCTATTCTAGGGTTTTTTCCTTTTTTTTCTTTTTCTGTTTTTTGGAAATTGTGATGAGATGATTGCTCAGAGTCACACAGGTAGGAAATGTTAAGAGACCAGATTTGAACTCAAATTTTCCTGACTCCAAAGCCAATGCTCTATCCATCTAGTCAGTTGTGTCTGGAAGTATAATTAATTTATTGAATGGATTCAAATCCTAGCAAATATATGTGTGAAATTATTACCTACCATCTAAGTAGCACAGTGGACAGCGTTCTAGACCAGAAGCGCGCAAACCCTGAGTTCAAATTTGGCTGCAATCATTTACCTGTGTGACTCCAAGCAAACCACTTAACTTCTTTTTATGTTAGTTTATATATATATGTGGATAGGGATAATAATAGCAACTATATCTCAATGTTGTTATGAGGGTAAAATGAGCTATTTGTAAAGAACTTCATAAATGTTGAAAGCACCATATAAATTCTAGTTAATATTTTTATCATCATTCTCATCCTTATCTTCATCACAAATTTATAAATTTAAGCATGTAGATGTGATAAGACACTAAGGGAAATTACCTTGAACTTAGGATCTAGAGTAAAATCACATCCCTGATTATTATTACTTGTATGATCTTGAAAATGTAACTTAAATTCTCTAGGCTTCAGTTTTCTTACACATAAAATGAGGTCTTCTAAATCTATGATCTGAAGTTTGACTAGAAAACCATAGAACTCAATGTCTATCCCATAGACTAGAATTTACATTTCCAAAAGAGTTAGTCCTTCAAAATATTGGGAGAGCAGATACTTTCCAGAGATATGTTCTAAAAATCTAAAGGAACAGTAGCTGCTCTTTGGAAACCATTTTCAGAGACAATAATCAAATTATGTATGAAAATCAGATTTGGGGTGTTATAGGCACACCTCCATAAAACAGGCACATGGCCATTCTAGTTTTTCAGCATCATTGTCTGCTTCATTTTTCACACTTAAGTTTGACAGCCTTTTGTCTGTTTGCAAAAATCAAATTCATTGTCTGAGGATAAAAAAAAATTGCCTCTATAGAAGCTATGAAAAAGTTTTTAAAAGTTCTGAGGAAAAAAATTCCAAAAGAAAAATGTTTTTGGATAATGATAGCATTAACATATTAAAAGTGAGTATTCTGAAAATTAAAGAATCCAGAGGAAATCTGACATAGTGCTAGGATGTCTAACCTTGTCATGAAATTGAGTTTGAAGACTATCTCAGATACTTTTTAACTAGACTGTAGATGTCACCTAGTTTTTATCAGTTATATAAATGTTAATATTCTCAGAACATATTCAAATCAATGTTTTATCATTAATCTAGAATTCAAAATTTTTGAATCAGTAGTCATTAATGACATTGGTCTAAATTTGCCTTTCTTAATTTTGTTGTTATTTTTCAGTCATTTCTGTCATATCCAACTCTTAGTGACTTGATTTGCAGTTTTCTTGGCAAAGATACTAGAATAGTTTGCCATTTCCTTCTCCAACTCATTTCAGATGTGAGGAAATTAAGGTAAACTGGGTTAAAATGACTTTCCCAGGGTTACATGAGTCATAAAGGTCTGAGGCTAGATTTGAACTCTGTAAGTTATAGTCGCCTGCCTCCAAGCCTCCAGTTGTATCCACTGCCCCATCTAACTGTCTCTTCTTGGATTTATCCTTCCCTGATTTAGGTATTAGAACTAGATTTTCTTCATAAAAGTAATTTATTTAGCAGAAATAATAATTATTTTTATTTAAATATGAAAAAAGTCTTAGATGGATATAAATAAATAAGGCATCTCTCTATTGGTCTCCCATTCCAATCAATACTTAAATAGTCCCTTTACAACTTGGTCTCTTTTTCTTTCTGAGAATGAATTATTTAAGATGTCTATTTAATGGTCTCTTGGTTTGGTTGTTTCATACTTTTAAACATATAAACCAAGATTTGAATTCAGGTCTCTTGACTGATATTTTATTTAGTCTCACCCTGGGCTTGGAAGTCACATTCCATGATTGTAACCTCACATGATCTATACAGAAGGCCTGGTTTTTTATTTGGGAGATTATACTTCTAAACTCTTCTGAGATTGGTGGAAAAAGAAATGGAATGGTGGAGAAAATAGATTTTTAACTCTTTTTTTTCTGAGAAATTGACAGTTATCATCAACTGGTTACTTTTGCAATCTTGATTTATGGTAATGTTCTCCCCACAAAAAAACTCATTCTGTGCCCCATCACTAAATGAAATCACAAATAGAGTCATATCCAGGAATCCTGATAAATTGGGAGAGGGGCCCTGATTAAAAAAAAATTTCCACACTCAGTACAGTAATGTCAAAAAAGACTATGACCCCATTCCTTCTTCCTTTTTCTTGTTCTCTGACAACACTACTCTGTCACCTTCTTTAGTTGTCTACCTTTCCCAATTACCTTTGCAGGAGAGCTTTAAAAAAATAGTTACTTTGAATATAAATCATTTTGTGACTTTTGAAATAGGTATAAGTTATCAGCTCACTCTTACACAAATGAGAATGTTGGTGTAAGAATTGAAACCTGGGCTTTTGACTCTGAATCCTCTGCTTTTTTCCTGTTGTGGTCAGGCATTTTTTTTTTTTGATGGGGTGGGGGAGACTATATCTTCCTATCTAGGAGGGTTATCTTGCTGAGCAATTTGAGCTCCCACTTGATACTGACCCTTAGACCAAAGCCCCAGAGGTCAAGTGGGGTCTCTGATCAGATATAAGTCCCTCATCTTCAGGCTGCTTAGGCTTTACAAAACCCCATAAGAAATTCCGCTGAATTATTCCTGAGATCAAGATATCTTCCAAGCTTCTTGGAGTTCCTAGAAGCAGATCAAGTCAAAACTTATGATTTTAGTGGGAGAAAGTATATCAGGAAAATCTGGCTAACTGACATTTCACTTAAAAATACAACTCCGATGAATTGCCCTGAAGAAAAAATATTTTTTAGAGATGTGGCACAATGTTACCAACATTATGATATATAATAGGTATTTTGATCTCTAACACTAAGAAGGTTGTTAATGAGAAATAAATATTAAAATGTAATGTTAAAATTATCAAGAACAATTAACAATAATTGTGTCTGTAAGTCTCCATAGCAATTACAGAATGAATCAGATCATTGTAGCATTTTGCATGGCCTCTCCCCCCACCTTCACCCCAACTCTAATCCCTTCCCAATCCTCCTCCTTTGCCATTAGCTGTTCAAAGCCTGTTTTGTTGTTCACCTAATGTTTGTTTTTATTTTCTTCCCAAACAGTGACTGGCCTCCATGCAGATGCTGGGATCTGTAATCGAGCAGCCATTTTTCTGAACATAAGCAGCTTGCATTTAGAACTCTCCCGCTCATCTGTCTTCATTTGAAGACTGGGTTAAAAAATAAAATTAATGATCGCTATCAGAGAGAAGATGAGCAGCGTCTTCAGTGAAAAGTAGATCTGCCACGTTTGGCCAAGGCTAACATCTTTCACTGGCTGGAAATAGCTGGATATACTTGTAAACATTATTAAAAATAATAACTTAATGTTTCCTTCCTGTGACTTGCTAGCATTAGCAAGGTATTTTCAATTAGCATTTCCTCCTAGCTATGTAGGTCTTTTACCCTGTTTTATTTAAAAGGGGATTTGTTTTCTAATTTTTACTTCTGCTGTTGTCAATAAGAAGACGCCCTGTGGAATGACTACAGCCTCTCTTCCATCACTTACAGTTTGCAAAGCCACCGAAAAGGAATATGCCTCTTTGATTTTATTTGCTTTAACTGGGCTTGCTCAATGAGAGTAGAGACACATTTATACCCTAGTGCCCTGGGATGGCATCTCTCAGAGTTTGAAAATACAAGTAAAACACATCAAGGGGCTAAATCATGCCATGGTATTTTGAGTGGGAAGGCAGATAATTCCATGAGAAATTAACATGGATGGTTTGAAACTAATTTTTTCTTTTTTCCCTAAAAAGCTACCCCCCAACCCCTCCTGATATTATAAACCAAAATAGAAGCATCTCAGCACCTCCAGTGAGCCTTTAGCATCACCCTATGGAACTAGTTGCCATCATTTGAGGTCTTTCAGCCTTCCTAGGGAGTATCTCTTTAATAGACCAATCATGCTTTATTAAAGTCAAAAATATGTTTTAAATGCTAAGTAAAGACATATTATTGCAAATGCAAAGCTGCATGATGGGCTTGGCAGCCTCAAGGTAATAATTTTTTCCAATTTCAACACAAAGTTGTTGAATATTTCAATTGATTATGTTGGGCAATCCACTAGTCATTTAATCATATTAACATATAACTTGCATATTCAACATAATCTTACTTGCTGGCTTATCTTATGCTACAAAAAGCATTGCAAAGCAACAGTCACTTAAAAAAAACCCATCTCCTGCATTTCACTTTTAACCAAAGTCCTATTTAATGTTGAAACCAGTGCCTATTGCTTGTGTGAATTGACGTAACGGAACTTTTTAATAGCATAACAGAGCAAATCATTATGCAGAAGTTAGGAGGCATTATTTACAACATTAATTAAGTCCAGGGGAAAAAATTCACTTTATTTTATAGTAAGTGCTTTCACTCAGGAGCTGATGTTTTTGCTTTCTCACTTACTTTGCAATTCAGGTAGAATAGAGAAGGCTGAACTTTTTAAATATTTCATGTGCGGTGTGTGTGTATGTATGTGTGTGTGTGTGTGTGTGTGTGTGTGTGTGTTTTAACATGGCTATACCACTCAAGTACCAATAGTTTATAAGTATTACAAAAAATAAATTCCAACAACACAAAGCAGTAGAGTTCTAAAATCTGGCCTGATAGGAAAGGTTTCTTAGAATGTACTAGGTAAAGAGACAGCTTGTCCTAACAAGATGGGAAACTGCCAGCAAGTGATGGAACTGCATCTTGCAAAAAGAGAGTGCCCTTTCGTCCAGGTGTACAATGTCTGTCCTTTATTGCATAGCCATCTAATACCAATAATAGAATACATCTGACTTTCTGCAAAAGTCGAACTAGTCTATGGCAAACAGCCAACCTCTTCAAATTATTTCCCTGGCAAATGCTAAAATATCTGTCAACATCGTGTAAACAGGCTGGCAGAGGAGGCTGAAGAAGGGAAAAGAAAGCTGCCACTTATTCAGTGCCTGACACCATTTAAACATTTTTCCATCGTTAAATGTTGGATTGCTTTTTGAAATTTTGAATCATTCATCACTGTGACATGAGGTGGTTTACGTGCCCTTATAATTCAAACAGATCAATCGTTCCCCAGATTACCTACTAAAAAGCAATCAGAAACTTTGGAGGGACAGAGATAGGATTGGAAAGGCCCCTGTATAAGGAAGGAGAAAAGAGACCGACCCATACGACTTCTATTCTACACAGGAAAGCAGTCAGAACCAACCTGCCTCTCATCCTCACGGTAGCAAAGTTCAGGACAACTCTGGGCTTGTCTGATTTAGACCAATTAATGCTTTTCTTAGGGGCCATTGGAGGTTAATCAAGTTGCCTTGGAATTGTTGGGACTTGTCGGAAAGCTTCTATCAGGTTGAGAGCGGGTGCTCTTCGTCAAATCCCATAGGGTCCGCAATAACTCACTTTGGTAATACATTCAACCTTCACGAATCCAGACTCCCCTAATTCACAGTTTGTCATAATTCAAAAAACAGCTGGGCTGATGTTTACCATGTTTTTCCATATTTCTTTGGTGATACAGTGGGGGAGGAAGGATTGTTTATAATACTTATAATACTTGAGAACTCCTAACTTAAAATCAAATATTTATATCTCCCTTTACCTCTCTCTCAGTCTCTCTCGGTCTCTGTCTCTCTCTTTGTCTCTCTCTCTGTATATATATATATATATATATATATATATATATATATATATATATATGTGTGTGTGTGTGTTTCTTTCTGCCTTTCATTGCCTGTTTGTCTCTATTTCTGTCTCTCTCTTCCTCTCTCTGTCTCTCTGTCTCTTATTCTGTCTATCTCTCTCTATGTGTCTTTCTGTCTTTGTCTCTTTTCTCTCCCCCTTCTCCCTCCTTTTCTCTTCCTTTCTCTCTTTACACACACACACACACACACACACACACACACACACACACACATACACACACACATCCCTTTCTGTGGCTATGGACAAGCCATTTAACCTCTCAATGGAGCAGACAACTCTAACAATTTAGGTTACAAAGAAATTCTCAGATACTTCAGGAACATTTACTAGAAGGGAACTTAGCTTGATTTCCCCACCTGTAAAACAAGGGGATAACCCTCTGAGAGGCATTCTAGCTCAAAATTCTTGATCATTAATAAGTAATTGATTTTGGGGGAAGAGAGGACTAGACTTGTGCTTTAACTGGTGTGGAAACTACAGTAATCTAGATCAACCCCTGATAGTCCATATGAAGTCTTTGAAAATTGTCTGAATCATTGAGACTTGGTCATTCAGTTAGCATGTAGAAGAGGAAGGATTTGAATCTATATCATCTTGACTTGAAGGCTAGTCCTATTTTAACTCAGTCATTATCACCTGTTTACAACTGACATGCTAACTATAAAATATTCTAATATAATCACTCAAGAATTTTCCTCAAAGATATGCTCTGGAAAACACTTGATTATTCCAATTCTGATCATTGAAGGTCTCTAAAATGATAAAACATCATTTTTTTCCCTAAAGTCTCAAATCTAGGCATATCACTAATTCAGATTAGTCTATTTTAATTGGCTACCATCAATGAGGCTTGTCGATAGGAACATTTCTGCTAGATTCCCAAACCAGACAGAACCATATCAACAAGGAATCCACATGGTCAGTCTAGAAGATGGAAGGAAGCTAGATCCAACTCTTGGTGTCAGGTACTCTGGACAACAAACCCAGGGATGGAAAAATGCAAAGGTTCAAATTTCAGTCCGGAGAGAAGATGACGAAGAGATTGCCTATGAACATATCCTGCTGTTCCTGGTGATTTGTCGGGTACCTCAGTGTTTGTTCTGTGACAAGTTGGACTTTGGTACAAGGTCAGCTCCTGAATCTTGATGATGTGTTTTCCCCCTTGAGCCAGGAGACATTGATCTGTACATCTAGTTTACCTTGTTTTCTTAGCCATTTGTGACACAGTACAACAGTTCCCATCGAAAAAAGTGTCATGTAAATAAATTACAACTTAGGACGTATACATTAAATAATTTTATAAATGAACTTTAAAAATGAAGAAATAAAAAATGCCAGGCAGGGCTTGTATAGCTGTGGTGATTATTCTGATCATGCTGTCATGTGTAATGAAGCACAGGCCCATCATTAATCAAAAGAACCAATCAGATAACTAATTTAGGCAATATTCTTTACCACAGGACATGTCGGTCAGTAAAAATGCATTAAAATAGCAAAAGATCAATAGCAGACACTAGGGACTGTGTTTACAAACCGGTCTTAAACTTTAGGGTATTAAATCCTCAGTCATATTGGGTATCTGTTTGGTAAAGATAAAGGAAAACTTCAGATAAATGAAAGTTTTTTAGTTAATAGTGCAGTTGTAATGTCCACTGTTATAAATGTATGAAATGTTGCATTATTTCATGATGAATGGGAAATGCGTGGCTGGCTCCCTTCGGAAGCGCTATCAGGTCTCAGAAAAAAGGACAATGGAATAGGCTGGGATTGACGAATTGGTCAGGAAATGGCATTGTGCAATAGGTGAGACCCAGATTTTTAGAAGCAATTTATGCACTCAGCAGCTTCTTTCTGAGCTCAGCACCGCTGCCAGGCCTGGCAAACATGGAGCACAATTTATGGGGTGCCTTTGGTCTCTCTGCATTTTACATAGTCAATATCTTTCCCAAACGGCAGGTGAAGTCTTCCCTCAGTGGGCACCATCAATAGCCTTAGCCCTGCTGCTTTTTTCATGAGATGCCAGTTTTGCCAATCCCCTGAATCTTGTGGGGATGCATCTTGTGAAAGTGGAAAATGCACCTATCCATTTTTAATGTCCCAAGTGAATCAACCTAGCAAGTGTCCCTTATTTGAAGGAGTACTCACCATACACACTCACCCCATGATGTGCCTCTACAGATTCACTTTTCTTTTTTTCTAGAAGACTGGCATGTGTAATGGGCTTCTCTTCATTTTTGTGGGACTGGGGACCTGTTGTGTCATTTCAAGAAAGGAAGGAATGAAGGAAGGAAGGAAGGAAGGAAGGAAGGAAGGAAGGAAGGAAGGAAGGAAAGAAGGAAGGAAGGAAGGAAGGAAGGAAGGAAGGAAGGAAGGAAGGAAGGAAGGAAGGAAGGAAGGAAGGAAGGAAGGAAAGGAAGGAAAGAAATGATCTTTCTCATTTTCCTTCCATCCAGGTCTACTTATGGTCTTTGAATTCTGAAAATGGATTGAGGTGGTCACAGCTGGACTTGTGGGCCCTGAAGAACCCTTTCAATTCTGAGATTTTGTGATATTGTGAGTTACTTTGGACAAATTTTTGGCAGAATCAGGCAGAATTCCCCATCCCTTCCCTATTTTGCCCTATTGCCCTATTCTCCTTCACCCTCCTCAAGTACTTCCTTAGCATTGGTAAAACTGGATAGACTTGAGAAGTACTATTACCTATAGACAGGATCAGTTAGGTTACAGTGATCTGTGGCTGTCATGAAGCTGGTGGTTATTATAAACTTATATCATATGTTTTTCTAAACATGCTAGAATCTTATTAAGGATCATGGATTGACCCAGGCCACATGAGGTCTACAAAAGCACGTCTAATGAACCAAAGTATCTCAGATCCATAACATTTGCAAACTTTCAGACCTCCCTATTGTCCACTGGAAAATCTGACAGCTTAAAATCCATTTCCATTTGAAAAATCCACAAGGTAAAATATATACATGAAAAGTATAGATAAAAAGCAATAATCTACATGTTTCCTACAAAGTTCAGCCTTGTAGCCAGGATGCAACTGAATTTCCTGAAGGGAGAATATATTATTACTCACATTTGTTTTAGCATAGAGTTCACAAGGGAAAGAGTGGGGGAGATGTATATGCATTTGATATTTTAAGGGCAAAAATTAGATAGACAGCTTCCATTTGCCTGAGAAAACCTAGATGGCTGATGAAGATCAAGCGTGCACTATTGATGGGATATTCTATACATTTCAGGCCAAATCCCAAAGCTCTTATGTGCTCAGTTCCCATTGACTTGAGTGAGTGTTATATATGAGCTGCAGAATCAGGCCTGGATTTCCAGGTCAAAGCTCTGAGGCCCTTTGGGTGCCTCATTTCAGAGTTTGTAAAGGTGTGTTTGCACTCCAGGAAGAAGGACCTCCAGAGACACGAAGCGAGACTCTGCAGCTTTCAGAAAAATGTAGCTCTTTTTGGCCCTTATTCAGGAATGAAATTTCAAGATAGGAGTCAAAGAAGCTAAATGAGCTCGGGCAAAATCTCCCAGAATTAAAGAGCTGACTGTCTGGTATTTTGGTCTTTAGAATTCTGTCTCTAGTCCTCACTTAATCTTGCTGTGATTGTAGTGGGAGCTTATAAGCCAATGTGAAAATAATAATGATAATAATAATAAACAAGGAATCAGGATTTGCAAAATTAATATTAACAGTTGCTTCAGCATCCTCTTCTGGGAGCAAGATGTTTATTTCAATCCAAAGAAACTTGCAGATGCTCTCAGAAAGTAAACTTACTAAGCAAGTTATGGGTAGGAGTAGATAGTTTTAAACTACAAAATTGAGGTGTGCCCAGACATCCCTACTTATTTTACTGTTTGCTTAATTCATGATAAATGATAGCCAGCATTTATATAATATTTTAGGGTTTACATTGTTCTTTAAAAATATCTAATTTTATCTTCACACCAAGCCTGAACTGTAGGTGTTATTATTAACCTTATTTTTACAGATTAGGAAACTGAGGCAGATAGTGACTTGCCTAGACATTAAGTGACTGAGGCATAAGGCATTCTGATGCCAGGCCCGGTACACCATCTGCCATCTAATTGTCCTGACTAATTTAGTAGAGGGGTTCTTAACCTGGAGTCTATGAACTTCTGTGCTTTTCCCCTTAACAGTATTTGTTTTTCTAAGTACCCATAGAGATAGTTTTCATTTTCATTTTTGTAAGATTTTGTGTTCCAAATTTGTCTTCCTTCCTACCTTACCTCCCAAGAGTGCAAGAAACATGAACTTGTTTTTAAAATATTTTGATAATTGTGTTTCATATCCTTTTTAATCCCAACAATTTTATTTTATACATTTAAAAGTATTATTCTGAGAAGAGACCCATAGGTTTCATCAAGCAGCCAAGGGGATCCAGGACACAGAAAAGTTTAAGAATTCCTGATTTAAGAAATAATCCATTGAGGTTTATCTCAAAAGGAAAGCAAACTTTATGATTATAGAAAAGCCTTTGACTCTCTGGATTTGGAGGGAGGGAGGGAGGGAGGTCTCATTTTTTCCCCAAAGACTGTCTTTGCTCATCCTGCTCCTACCATCTCTCCACATCCCTTGTCTAGGAACTTCTAGTTCCCAAGCTAATTGGCTCCTATCTGCCTATGGCACAGAAGGTGGGAAAAGTCAAACAAGCCTAAATGATGAATTGTCCCTCTCCTCCCTATAAGACACCTGTATCCCTTGAATTGAACAATCCAGACCTGCCAGCCCAGAGCTGAGAGGACACAGGAGAATCTGCTACAATCCTAGTTACTAATCCAAGGGGAGCTTCTCACAGGCTTATTGAGCTCCTTCCTTGTCCCATCACTACCTCAAAATTATCTGAAGACCAGAACCCTCTGAATAGTTAAGTTAAGGGTCCATCCTACTCTTTCAGAGACTGGTTTTTGTCATGTCTCTCCTTGTTTCTAGGTGACTCTTGCTCTTTCTTCCCTTGCCCACTCGCCCCTTTCTCATACTCCTGAATATCTCAAATTGTCATACCTCTGACATGTACCACCATGTAACCTTCGGCTTGTCACTTAACCTCTCTAGGCCTTTGTTTTCTCATTTATAAAAATGAGGGAGCTGAAAGATACGGACCCTGAGGTTACTTCCACCTGGTCAGACAATAAATCATTTATTAAATGCCTACTATGTACCAGTGCTATGCTAAGCACTTGAAACAAAGAGCTCTAAGCATCTGACCTCATAGAAAGTCAAAAAGTCACTTTTTGATGTAAGCTAAAACATATCAAATAAAGGTCTTATACTTTCCATATCATGGCTGATTTGATTCTTCTGCAGAAATCTTTAAGTTGGAGCCATGACTTGGTTCAGTTATTTTGGAAAGCAGTTTAGAAATTTGCCCCCAAAGTCACTAAACTCTGTATAACCTTCCAAAATATAATTACAAGGTATATACCCCCCAAAAAAATCAAAGACAGTAGAAAAGATTGCATATATACCAATATATTTAAAGCAACATTTGTTACTATAGCCTATAATGGGAACAAAACAGATGTCCACTGATCAGGGAAAGACTGAAAAAATGTATGGTATAGGGATGATTCATATGCAATAAAAGTACCTTAAGAAATAGAAAAAAATGGATTGCCTGGCATAAAATAATGAAAAATAAATTGAACAGAACCAAGAGAATATTATATATAGTAATAGCAATAATTTTAAGAACAACTTTGAGCAATTAAGTAATTTTGACTATCACAAATACTCAAATTAACTGTAAAGGATCTATAAAGACATTGTCTATATTCAGAGAAAGAGGTAACAAATAGAAGTATGTATAGAATGAATTTACCTGTGTGTGTATGCATGTGAGAGTGTGTGTGTGTGTGTGTGTGTGTAGTAGCCATCTCTAGAGCAGGGGCAGGTGGAGGGAAAAAAAAGAAGCATTTACGTGATAACTATCATACATTTAAAAGGAATAACAAATTGTACATAACAGATTTGCAGTTTCATGTGCAATTATCTTTTTTTTTTCCTCTTCTAGTATATTACGGAAATTCTTGTTTTATTTCTTAAGTTTAGAATAAAATAAACAAATGCAAATAAATGAAGAGAAATGATGATTTGAGAGATTTAGATGTCCTTCAGAAGACTCTCAAGAACTGATGCAAAGTAAAGTAAACAGATCTTAAAGAATGATGTATTCCATTGTTGGTGGAATTGTGAATACATCCAGCCATTCTGGAGAGCGATTTGGAACCTTGCTCAAAAAGTTATCAACGTGTGTATACCCTTTGATTGGGCAGTGTTACTACTGGGCTTATATCCCAAGAGATCATAAAGAAGGGAAAGGGACCTGTATGTGAAAGAATGTTTGTGGCAGCCCTCTTTGTAGTGACTAGAAACTGGAAACTGAGTGGATGCCCATCAATTGGAGAGGCAGGAGGATTTCAGAAAGGCCTGGAGAGACTTACATGAACTGATGCTGAGTGAAATGAGCAGAACCTCCTAGGAGATCATTATATACTTCAACAACAATACTAGATGATGATCAATGGTGATGGGTGTGGCCTTCTTCAGTAATGAGATGAACCAGATCGGCTCTAACAGATAAGTGATGAATTGAACCAGCTACACCCAGCCAAACAACTCTGGGAGATGGCTATGAACCCTTACATAGAATTGCCAATCCCTCTATTTTTGTCCGCCTGCATTTTTGATTTCCTTCACAGGTTAATTGTACACTATTTCAAAGTCCAATTCTTTTTGTACAGCAAAATAACTATTTGGACATGTATACATATATTGTATTTAACTTATACTTTAACATATTTAACATGTATTGGTCAATCTGCCATCTGGGGGAGGGAATGGGGGGGAAGGAGGGAAAAAGTTGGAACAAAAGGATTTGCAACTGTCAGTGCTGAAAAATTACCCATTCATATATCTTGTAAATAAAAAACTATAATAAAAAAATAAAAATTATGTATTCAATGACTAATAAGTGTTAAAGAAAACAACTCTTAGAACATCTAAGATCTCTGATCAATGAACTGATGAACTGGGACTCCAGAAGACTGATGATGGAACATGCTTTCTATCTTTTCAGAGAATTGTCGTACAGTTGTTTTACAAATCACTTTGGAAGTTGGATTATAGAAACAGAAGGAAATATTTCCAGATATGGCCAATTTTTGAATCTATTTTCCTTGATTATATTTATTTGTTACAAGGGAGATTTTTGAGGAAGTCCAGGTAAGTCAGTGGATAATAATAGTTATGCAAACAAAAAAGAAGAGAAAATGGAAAACATCATCAATGACACGTTAAAAAGCAGAAAAGAGAGAGAAGTTAAAAATGAGACATGCAAAAGCAGTAAACTTTGCTAATATAATGTTCAATTCATAGTTTTAAGCAAACAATATGCAACAGAAGTTTCACAATCTTCAATGCAATCCTCTTCTGCTTTTTTATATCGAAATTTTTAGGTTTGATAATTTTGTTGATATTCAAGTTCAAGATAAGAAAGATAACTATTTTAAAATATCAATTAATCAAGCATGTAAGCATTTTCTAGGTGTCAAGCACCATCCTAACTCCAGGGGGGAAATAGCAAAAAACAGTCCCTACTCCCCAGATACTTACAGTCTAATGGAGGAGACAACATTCATAAATAAGTATGTCAAAGACAAATACAGAGGAGATGGTAGGCAGTTCTAAAAAGGGAGGGGGAATTATCTCTCAAAAGAGCTGTGATAAACTAGATTTATCAGAATCAAGCAAAAGAAGAATTGAAGAATCTGATGAGAGTATAGAAATATAAAAACTTTCTGCTTTCAAATAAACTGCTTTCATGACTTTATCAGCCAAGAAAGGCTGAGTTGTAGAACAGACTTGAAGGTTTAGACACTGAAGACAGACGGGAAACTAAAGGCACAGTGCAGTATACCCTAAATATCCAAATGCCATTTATTAATAAAGCTATTGACATGTTTTAATATTTATAGTTATTTATCTTGCAAAGTAACTGAATCCAAGAGAGTACAGAGATCAAGTCACTACAGAAAAGGAGTGTTTGCCTATGCTAATAGCTTCCCTTTAAGGCCTGGGCAAATAAGAGCAGAGACAAAGGGAGACTTAAAGGGAGCACTTGCAAATGGCAAAGGAGATGCTCAGAATAGACCAGACCACAGCATATGCCATGAGAAGCAAAAGAGTAACTCTCTTCTGGAACCAGAGGCCTGGAGTTCCTAACCTGGCTCTACCACTTATTGGTCAACAAACAATTTATTAAGCGCCTACAATGTGCTACTAGTCTTATTCATCACTATGGAGTCATAAAAAATGGCAGAACTGTATACTGAAAAACAACTTTGACATAAAGAAGTATATAATTAGTAACAAAGAGAACAATAAGCAGATTAATCAATCAAGTATGTATAGAATAAAATATGTATGTGTGTATATAATGTATATATGTATGATATATATGTGTGTATACTATATATATACATATAAACACACTCAAACCCATCCTACCATATGCCAAATTGAGCTGAGTTTTGAATAAAAATATAATCTCCTTGATTTAAATTTAAAATTTAGCACATTCTTCCATTTTGTATATTTACTTATTTATAATTTTATTTTATTTGACTATATCAATAACTTTATCATAAAACTTATATGAATATATAATTTGTATTGTTTTTTAGAATTTTTTAAAAGTTAGAGATGAAATACTGCTTGATTCAAGTGGCAATAGGTTGCTGCTGGAATTGATTGAGTAGTAAAGTGACACAATCCTATCTGAATCTTACAAAGAATCATTTCAGCAGCTATATAGAAGATGGAATGGAATAAGAAAAAACTTGAAGCAGAGGGATCATTTAAAATGCCACTGCAATAGTTCAAACCACAGGTGATAACTGAGTTATATCAGTGACATTATAGATAACAAGGAAAAGCACATATGCAAGAGATATTATAGAAGTAGAAAAGGCAAAAAAGGCAACTGAATGCACAAGTAGGATGTGAGGGAGACTGAAGAGATCAGGAAAACATATGGGATGCAAAAGTGGGAGATTGGAAGGATGGTGGTATCCTGGAAGAAAATAGGAAATTCAGTCAACAAACATTCACTAAGCAGGTGTCAGATACTTTGCTAGGTATTGGGGATAAAAAGAAAGTTAAAAAAAAACATTAATGGACCTGCTCTCAAGGAGCTCACACTCTAATGGGAGAGACAAAATGCAAACAGCAATGTACAGACAATTTTTATGGAGTATAAATAGGAAATAATCTACTGAGAGGAAGACAAAGCTTAAGATTAAGAATTGAAACTGGATTCTTGCAAAAGGTGGGGATTCCAAGACTTAAAGGATGACAGTGAAATCCAAAAATAAAAATGAAGAAGGACAGAGTTCCAGATATGAGGGACAGTCAGTGAAAATGTACAGAATCAAACAAGCAGTATCATGAGTAAGAAATAAACAGCAAAAAGACTTGTGTTAATGGATTGCAGAGGGAATAAGGTGAAGCTAGAAGGATGGAGAGGGACCAAATTATGAAAGCCTGAAGACACCATACACCAAGATAAGGTCAAAATGGGTTCATAACCTAGGCATAAAGAATGAAATTATTAATAAATTAGAGGAACACAGGATAGTTTACCTCTCAGATCTGTGGAAGGGGAAGGTCTTTATGACCAAAGAAGAACTAGAGATCATTACTGATCACAAAATAGAAAATTTCGCTTATACCAAACTGAAAAGCTTTTGTACAAACAAAACTAATGCAGACAAGATTAGAAGGGAAGCAATCAACTGGGAAAATATTTTTACAGTCAAAGGTTCTGATAAAGGCCTCATTTCCAAAATATATAGAGAATTAACTCTAATTTATAAAAAATCAAGCCATTCTCCAATTGAAAAATGGTCAAAGGATATGAACAGACAATTCTCAGATGAAGAAACTGAAACTATTTCTAGTCATATGAAAAGATGCTCCAAGTCATTATTAATCAGAGAAATGCAAATTAAGACAACTCTAAGATACCACTACACACCTGTCAGATTGGCTAAGATGACAGGAAAAAATAATGATGATTGTTGGAGGGGATGTGGGAAAACTGGGACATTGATTCATTGTTGGTGGAGTTGTGAACGAATCCAACCATTTTGGAGAGTAGTTTGGAACTATGCTCAAAAAGTTATCAAACTGTGCATACCCTTTGATCCAGCAGTGTTACTACTGGGATTATATCCCAAAGAGATTATAAAGAAGGGAAAGGGACCTGTATGTGCACGAATGTTTGTGGCAGCCCTTTTTGTAGTGGCTAGAAACTGGAAACTGAATGGATGTCCATCAGTTGGAGAATGGCTGAATAAATTGTGGTATATGAAAATTATGGAATATTACTGTTCTGTAAGAAATGACCAACAGGATGATTTCAGAAAGGCCTGGAGAGACTTACACGAACTGATGCTGAGTGAAATGAGCAGGACCAGGAGATCATTATATACTTCAACAACAATACTATATGATGACCAGTTCTGATGGACCAGGCCATCCTCAGCAACGAGATCAACCAAATCATTTCCAATGGGGCAGCAATGAACTGAACCAGCTATGCCCAGAAAAAGAACTCTGGGAGATGACTAAAAACCATTACATTGAATTCCCAATCCCTATATTTATGCACACCTGCATTTTTTATTTCCTTCACAAGCTAATTGTACAATATTTCAGAGTCTGATTCTTTTTGTACAGCAAAATAACGTTTTGGTCATGTATACTTATTGTGTATCTAATTTATATTTTAATATATTTAACATCTACTGGTCATCCTGCCATCTAGGGGAGGGTGGGGGGGGGTAAGAGGTGAAAAATTGGAACAAGAGGTTTGGCAATTGTTAATGCTGTAAAGTTACCCATGCATATATCCTGTAAATAAAAAGCTATTAAATAAAAAAAAAATGAAAGCCTGAAGAATGTTGAAGAATATGATCTATGGTGTTAGACTCAAGCTCAGAATTTGTTGGGGATTTATGCTATGTGGCCCATCTTCCAATCCCCTAACTGGCCAATCCTTCGTCCCTTTGGGGTCACCAGAGGCTTTGAACACCACTTTGGAGAACACTGGCCTAGACTATAGTGTCAGAGGTAAAATGTACAATAAGCCTGGAAAGACTGATTGAAGTCACTTAGGACATATATGACCACTTAACCCATTTGGGCCTCAGTTTCCAAATCTGCAGAAAAGAAGATTGGTCTGGATCACTTCTGATTTCTCATTTAGATCTCAATCTATGACCCTAAGATGTCTGTGCTCACTTTCATATAATTTAGTCCCCAGAGAGGGGAGACAGATCGAATTAATAGATAAATGAGAATATACTTTTTAGGTCCTTACTATGTATAAGTTTTGGGAATACAGATAGGAAAATTAGAAAGGTCCTGCTCTCAAAAAGCTCAAATTCTAATAGTGAAAGATAATATATAAAGAACTCATAGCCATGGTAGACCCAGCAGTGTGTCTACTGGGTCTTTATCCCAAAAAGATCATAAAAACAGAAAAAGACCTAAATATATAAAATATTTGTTGCATCCCTTTTTGTAGTGGCAAAACACTGGAAACTGAGTGGATGCCCATCAATTGGAGAATGGCTGAATAAGTTATAGTAAATGAATGTTATGGATTACTGTTCTATAAGAATTATCAGCAGGATGATTTCAGAAAGGTCTGGAGAGACTTACATGAACTGGTACTAAGTGAAGTGAGTAGAAAGAACCAAGAGAGCATTGTACACAGCAACAACAAGACTATGTAATGATCAACTCTGATGGGCGTGTCTCTTTTCAACAATGAGGTGATTCTGGTCAATTCCAATAAACTTATGATGGAGAGAGCCATCTGCATCCAGAGAGAGGACTGTGGAGACTGAGTATGGATCTCAACACAGTATTTTCACCATTTTGTTGTTGTTTGTTTTTTTCTCATTTTTTCCTTTTTTGATCTGATTTTTCTTATGCAGCAGGATAAATGTGGAAATATATATAGAAGAACTGCACATGTTTAAGTTATATTGAATTACTTGCTATCTAGGGCAGGAGGTGGGAAGAGAGGGAGAAAAGTTTAGAACACAAGGTTTTACAAGGGTGAATGTTGAAAATTATCTTTGCATACATTTTGAAAATAAAAAAAGAAACTATTATTATTTTTTTTAAAAAGAGCTGCTTTGATGCTTACTTCTAAATCCTAAATCCTGAGATTCATCTTTTCTCCAAAGCCTTATCTGTTTACTCCTGTTCTCATTGTTCTTACAGGATTATGAGTCCTTGTAATGTGGTGGAAAGTATTCTGAGCTCTGAGTCAAGATACAACTGAATTTCAATCTCATTTGGGATGTTTATTATTTGTATCACTAAGTAAGTCACTTACTTGAGTCTTCATTTTCTTGGAGCATATAATTATGAAAAAAGAGCTGAACCTGAAAACAGAGACCCTACTTTCAACTCTTAGATCATTGCTTGCTAGGTGTATGATTTGAGGGTGTTGCTCATGCCCCAAATAGGGGCTAATGTCTAAGGCTAACCTGTCTAGAGTTTACCTTAAAAGGGATGATGAATAAGGTTCTTATCAGAAAAGGTGCTTAATGTACAAAATAAATATGAGATACAGGTCAATTATTTTCTCTGCCACAAAAAGTATTACTCAAAACACAAAAAAAACTCATAGGTAAGACTTAACAAGTAGTTAGAAATATAAGACAATGACCTATGGCTTCTATCATATTCTAGAGAACAATAAAGGTACTTTGTGGTGCTAAAAATTGACTTACTATGTTTATCTCGAGACTGTAGACCAAAGGACCTACAAGATTCAGAACTTCCTCTCAAGCTAGAACATGGCTTGTACTTTCTTAATCCTGGCAATGGCCATAGTCTAGTTGCAAGAAGGACCTGGGCTGAGCAGAAACTTACAAATTAGGACAAAAGTAGGAATTGCCCATCTCTCAAGATCCTTTTTTGGTGACCTGTGCTCAGTGACAGAAACAAAGCGCAAAGGGCTTTAAGATCCAGTCTTAGACTCCCCTGGAGGCAGGGAGGCAGTGTGGAGAGAGCCCTGAACTTGAAGCCAGGAACATCTGAGTTCAAATCCAGCCTCCACCATTTACTAACTATAACTCCAACTACCCAATTAACCATCATCTGTATGTTTCTTCAGTGTAAAATGGGGATGTGAATAGGACCTCCTGCCAGGGTTGTTGGGAGCATTAAATAAAATGCTATTTATAAAGAACTTAGCACAAAATGAGTGCTTCGTAAATGATCATTTCCTTCCTTCCCTAGGTAGGTATCGCTTCTTGCTGCTCTATGACCGTATTTGTGCTAGGAGGGAGTCTTGGAAGTCAAAGAGAATAGTTGCCTGAATCCCCAAGAAACAATTCAAAAGAGGGGCAGAGAAGACACGGATACCCCATTAGCAGCCAGTCTCTGCCTTTCTCCTCTCTTTTTTTGTTGCCTGCTGAGTGGAAGGTTCTTCCTGACTCAGTCACCAGTCATTAGTGACACAATCACCCCTTTTCCTGGGAAGGTCATGTCTTCATTGCACAGTCCTATAAGAGGTTTCCAGAATACCAGGACAAGTGCTGAAGCTCATTGAGCCTAGGAGCAGCAGGGTGGGACTTTGGAACATTGGTCTTAAAGCCAGAGGCTTGGGTTCACATCCCAGCTGGATCCCTTAGGTTATTTCATGCTTTGGGGTCTCAGTTTCCTCATCTGTAAAAGAACTGGACTGGGCTAGATGACTTTGAAAGTCTCTCCATTCTTTAATTCTTACAGTCATGAAAGATAATATCTGTAAGGCCCTTTGTCAACCTTAAAACACTATATAAATGTCAGCTCTTATTATAGGTTCTCCCTTTACTTTGAAAGCCCTAAGCCTCTTGTAGTAATACTCATTGACATTTATACAGTGTTTTACAGTTTGCATGGTACTTTATAGATATTAAACTATATTAAACCTGTGAAACTGGCATGACAAGCTTTGCTATTCCCATTTTAAAGATAAGGAAACTGAGGCTTAAAGAGCAGTCTGGTTTTACATGTGTGAAGTAGGATTTCAATCTAGGGTTCACTTGACACTAAGTCCAGCACTCAAGCCTGCACCTGCTGCCACCTCATAGACCAGTGAATTGATACTATCTATATTAGACTGGATTTTTGTTATTGTGTCATGAGAAGTAATGATGGAATCATAAAAAGAGTTTTGGAAGAAGAATCTAAATATTTAGGTTGTTGCTTCCGTACTGTCACTAACCAGCTGCAAGAACTTAGGGAAAAGTATTTCCAGCTATCCAATGAGCCACTTAGCTGGAAATACTTAATCAGTTAACTTTTCTCTGCCTCAGTTTCCTCCTTTGTAAAATGGAGACAATAATAGCACGTACCTCCTGGAGTTTTAATGAAGATGAATTAATGGTATTTGAAAAGTGCTTTGCAAAGAGAATAACAATGATACTTATTATTATTTCACTGTGCTTCAGTTTTCTCTGTAAAGCAGGATGGTTGGCCAACATGATTTCTGATGTCTTTTTTTTTATTAAAGCCTTTTATTTTCAAAATATATGCATGAATAATCTTTCAACATTGACCTATGCAAAACCTTGTGTTCCAAATTCCCCCCTTTCCCCTCAACCCTCCCCTAGATGGCAAGTAATCCAATATAGGTTAAATATGTTAAAAATATATGTGAAATCCAATATATGTATACATTTTATACAATTATTTCGATGCATAAGAAAAATGAAATCAAACAGGAAAAAATAAGAAAATAAAATGCAAGCAAACAACAAAAAGAGTAAAAAAATGTTATATTGTGATCCACATTCAGCCCCCACAGTTCTCTCTCTGGGTGCAGATGGCTCTCTCTTCATCACAAGACCATTGGAACTGATCTGAATCATCTCGTTGTTGGAAAGAGTCACATCCATCTGATGTCTTTTCAAGCTTTAAAATCTTTGATTCTACATATATCAAAGGTACTTAATCTCCCTAAATAAATTGTCAGCTCTATGGTCTGAGACGTCCCTTGACTCTGTAACTTCTGCAAGGTTAGGCATGGGGCTAGCATTTAGGACAGAGCTGAATCCAGACAATTGGCATGGTAACTACTTGGAGACGAGTGGTTTTTCTAATAAAAATTGAAATTTCACAAACAATGTGGTTAGAGAGGGAGCCTGTCTTGATGTTACAAAGACCTGGACTCCAGTCTTACTACTAATTCATCCCGGCTGTATGACCTTTGATAAGTCACTTGTCTTTGTGCCTCAGGCAATGCCCTATGACTTTAAGTAGTGCAACAGTCATCTCTGCATGGGTGTGGGAGTCCTTTCAAGTTCCCTCTGCCAGTGAAGTCATAGATCCAGTCTCATTCCTCCAATGAAAGTTCAGAGAAGGATCCAGGGAGCTGATTAAAAAACTAGATGATTAGCTAGAATCAGGATATCTGATATTGATATGTTGCTTAAACTTTCCAAGTACTTTAGATTAATTACCATAGTCTTTGAAACAGGCAAGGTTAGTGACATAATCTTTGGTCTCTGATTTTCTGATTTGAGATTTTAAATGAGTTAATAAACATTTATTGAACACCTTCTGTGTGCATAGCATAGGGCTTTGCACTAGTCTGTGATCTCATCAATGAAAGTCTCCCCTCCGACAATGCAAATCTGA
This sequence comes from Sarcophilus harrisii, assembly GCF_902635505.1. Classification (NCBI taxonomy): domain Eukaryota; kingdom Metazoa; phylum Chordata; class Mammalia; order Dasyuromorphia; family Dasyuridae; genus Sarcophilus; species Sarcophilus harrisii. The sequence continues at coordinate 458,711,226 of NC_045427.1, forward strand.
ACTCACCTAGGATTGCTCATCTTGCGTTCCTTCTGGCCATAGCTTCTCAAATGTTTTCCACAGTATGACTATCCAAGACCCCAGACCTTCCTCTGAATTTCTAGAAATTGCATGCCAAACAGTGGAACACATAGGCTGCCCACTGGTTATCTCTCAGGCTCACAACTGGATCTGTTCATCTTAGTCTTCAGCCATATATGTCTTTGCTGACATCCATCGTGCTGCTTCTCCCACATAATTCTTGGTTAGTAATGTGTTGCATCTTACTCATGCCTACCATGTGCCTCTCCATCACTCTGTGGGCAATCTTCAACTGTTATTCCTAGGAAATAGCCCTATACCATCTCTAGAAAAATGCAGTTGTTAAAAAAAGGTAGGTATCTGATTTAGGGAGAAGTTTGGGAAGTAAAATCACTGTGCAATTTCCTAGAAACAATTCAAGTCCTTCTGGGCTTGGTTCTTTGGCCATTTGCAATGTCTGTCCAATAGACATATACATGTACACTATATATACACATGTGAAAATACATGTGTATATGTAAATATAACAATGTGCAAAAAATACATGTGTATATGTAAATATACCAATGTGCAAAAAATATGTGTATAAACACAAATCAGGCACTGCAAATGGAAAATGAGTTGGATAAATAGATATTTTATGTAGTTATGTTCATACACATAAAGTTTGTGTACTTATACACATAAATGCAATGTATCTTGCATGTATGCATGTGTGTGTTCATAGACACATGTGTATATATGCATGTATATACCAGTACATGCATGCAGTATATATACATGCATGTATAATAGCATGTACGTTTGCACCGTGTGTGTGTGAGCATGTGTATGTATTTTGTGTGTATGCATGTGTATGTGTGTATATCAACACTATCCAGCTATTTGTTGTCCAGCCCGTCACATCTCATAGTCTGAACAATAGATACTCTCCTTCTATATCATATTTTCCATGTGGATAGGTATTTTCTTTTGAGTGACTGAAAATTCATTGAACAAAAATCAAATAGAAGTTAGAAACCAAAATAGACAGGAAGCAAATTAAATAGAAAATAGCAAATAGAAAAAAAAGATAACATTTTTTTATGAAAATACATATTAAAAACAACATCCTTAGACTCACAAATAAAATTACAGAGATACTAACAGTACACATATCCTTGCCACTGGAGATCAACTGCTATTCAACACACCTACAAAATTGTCTCTTAGTTCTATCACACCTTATCTCCTTTTATCCTTATTTGTGTATATCTTTTTTTCCTTTTTTCATTATAGAATTGCTGTTGTTCTTGTTCATCTTTCATTCTCAAAAAGGACCAATGACATCACGAAAGAGATGTCTTGACTTGCCAGTGGATTAGATCTAAATGATCCAGCGTTTTCAGCCTCACTCTCTCCTCCAGAATCATCTGAGTCCAATGGCAAGACATAAAGTCAAGATGACTGGTGATGGGCCAGTCACCATAGAAGGAAAGCTTCTTGAAGTCAGGGATCCTGCCATTTTTTTTTATCTTTATGTCTCCAACATCTAGCACAGTGCTTTATACATATTAGATATCTTAATAAACACTTACTAAATTAATAGTTTTAAAACATAAAGATTAAATCTCTCCACGTTAATAATATTCTTTTAAAAATTAGATTCAGCAGTAAGTATCTTAGTCCTTAAAAAGTTGGGGAAAATTTGGAAGAAAAATATGGGTTAAAATTGCTTTCTTTAAAAAAGATTCAAAGAATGGCTATGTGTCATTAATCATGGCATGATGAGTCAGAGGAGGATTAGAGAATCAACCAGAAAATGTGAGAAATGAAGACTGAAGAGAAAGGAACAATGCCAGAAGTAAGAAAAGAGTTTGTTAAGAAATTGGTATGATCTTATTTTACAGCTGTGCATGTTTTGTTTAAAGGGACTAAAATTGTGTATGTTTGTGTGCTTTTTCACAAGAAAAAGCATCAGAATAATTAGAGTTGAAAGAGATCTTAAAGTCCAGTTCTCTTCTTTTAAAGACAGGAAACTGAGATCCAGAGAAAATAAAGGGCTTAGTTAAGGACACACAGGTAGTCGGGAACAGAGGGGGAATTTGAATTCAAATCCTTGGATTCCGTGTCTATTGGTCTTCTTATTGCACCATGGTTTGGATCTCTTTCAGAAAAAAAGGTTGTCAAATGGAAAATCTATTCATTTTAAGTGGTAGAAATTTGAATTTAGAGTTCACAAAGTAGAGGGGATAAGAGGGGTATAATTAACAATCTTCAACTGAATTGAAATTGGAAATAGGCCAGATTCCTAGTTTACCTAGGTGCTAATGACTCCCATTATTACCTTGCAGATATTTGCCATGTACCTAGTTGTTTACAAGTTGCCTTCTCTATTAGATTGTCAGCTCCTTGAAAGCAAGGATTACTTGTCCCTTTTTGGTAAGTATCTCCCGTGCAAGTCCTGGGTCTGACATGTTGAAAGTGCTTAATAAATGGTTTTTGATTGATTTGAATGGAGTGAACCTTGACTCAACTAAAACATTTGGTAGTTTCCACTCTTTATAGTTTCACAAGACTTAGAGAAGCCCAAAATGTCAACCTTGTCACTTACTGGACAGTCTTCATGAAATGTAATAGACTTACTGAAACAACTAAAAATCAACAGTGATCTGATCCAACTGCAATACACTAAAGCAACTACAAATCTGCCGTGAACTGACCTGTCCAAAAGTCCTTCAATCACACTGTTTGCTATAATTCCTGCAGATACAGTCCTCAGATGTTAGTGAAATGGATGTGCATGCCTTCTTGATCCTCCACCAATAATAATAGCGTAGTTTCTATAGTGCTTACTATGTCTCAGGCACTGTGAGAAGCATTTCATAATTATCTCATTTGATCCTCACAACAACCCTGGGAGGTAGGTGCTATTGTTATCCCCATTTTGCAGACAAGGGGACTTTTTACAGAAAAGCAAACAGATTAAATGACATATTCAGGATCATACAGCTAATAAATGTCTGAAGCAAGATTTAAATTAACCTTCCTTACTTCAGGTTAGGTGTGTATCTGCTGAGCCACCCAGCTGCCAAAATGGGTCAACAATCTGTGTGTTTTAAATGCACTATTATCCTAGTAGAAATGCGATCCCAGTGATTTATGTATTGCCTCCAGTGATATAGATCATACCTTATTTGCTCCTTCCCATCCTTTAAAAATCCTGTCCATTTCTGCCCACAGGCTCATTAAAGCGAACGCCATCTTCAGTGATGGAGGTCTTTCTTGGGTTCCCTTGAGATCACCGAGATATTCCTGGAGCATGTGATCTGTTGATGGGTTATCCCTCACCTTCACCATAGGAAAAGTCCATCTTCTCTTTCAAAAATACAGCTCTTAGACGACACTCTTTACAACCCTAATTGTTTACTCATTTTCAGTCATTGTCTGACTAGTCATGACCCCATTGGGGTTTTCTTGGCAAAGACACTAAAGGGGTTTTCCATTTTCTTCATCAGCTCATTTTACAGATGAGAAAACTAAAGCAAACAGGATTATTTGATTTACCAGAGAGTCATAGAGCTTGTCAGTGTCTGAGGCTGGATTTGAACTCAGAAAGATGAGACTCCAGGCACTCTATTCACTGTACCACCTCGCTGTTCCTTTTCCTCCATAATCCCTTCTTCATAATGTGCTGAGGTCTCATTCTCATTATGTGCCTCCTTTGAGTGATCCTTGACTGTATTCAGTAACTTTAAGACATGTAAAAGAGGGGTCTTTGTTTCATGGAAATGATTACAGAATGAGAAGAACTTTAGAGGTGGTTTGGATAATATTCAATTCACTCTGCTCAGGATAGATTGGGACTGAGTCTTTGTTCTTTGTTATCCTCAACTTGAGTACAAATTGGGCAGGTCAAGAAAGAAATAAAATTCAATACTAGCCCACTAGGACTGTCTCTAGAAAAATGGGAAGAAAGCTATACAGATAAAACAATTCTTTTCCACATAAGCACTCAAAGAATGGTCTCTGAGGTAAAAAGTTTATAGTGAACCTTTAAATTCCTTCCTTTCTCTTTTGCCTACCCAAATATTGTTTATCCTTTAGGGCCCATCTCTGGGCCCATGATTTTCCTTGGTCAAACCTTTGGTGATTTTACAGCCCAGCTCAAAGTGATCAATCTCTCCCTTTTCTAACAGTCCTACAACAATGATTGTCTTTACTAGTCATCTAGGACTTCCTATGACATTTGTTTTATTGCATCCACTTTTTCTTTTTCTTTTGTATGGTTGCCTAATCAAAAAGCTTCATGTATTTCTATATTTTTGTCAGTTTCTTAATGGAAAAGGGTTATATATCATTCATCTTTGTAATCTAGCAAAGGGTGTAGTGCATAGTAGGTGCTTGGGAAATATTTCCTGCTGTTGTTGAGTTCCAAATAAGAAAGAAAAGTTGCATGCAAATTTGTGGAAATACACCAAGTACAGAAAGTGGCTTACACTCATTTGGCCACTGGACTAAGTTGCAGAGTAGACCAAGCCAACGGACAGAGATGAATGAGCTTCTCTCAGAAGCCCATGGGGCATTTAATCCTCCTGGTTAACTGCAATTAAAACAAGGAATGATTAGAGAACTTGACAAACGGGTTAGAGCCCAATCCCCTGAGAAATATGTACCATATACCATGGCAAGAGCTCAAAGAAACAGCTCCTGAAAGGATTCTTGGGACTTATTAAAGGGTCATGGATTTTACTAGTTACTCCAGAAACTCTACAGGTCAACATCTATATTTCTAGGCAGAGTCAACTTGTCTATATTTTCTCAAAGAATATAGGAGCTTATTTTACTGGACATAATTCAATTACTTTTTCCCTCTTCTATACAATTTTTTAAAAAATCTCATTCAAATAAAACCAGGATTCCTTTCCTTTTCTGGCCTGTTTACAGCATCTTTTGTACCCAGCTAAGCAATCTTCCTGGCATTTGGCACCGGTCCTGCTCCAAGGGCAGGATTTAGAACAGATGCCGACTTCTCCATGTCAGGATGCTACCAACTTCTCTTTTGATTAGTAGGGTGCATAATTGGATATGACAATCTAGAAATTTCTGGCCACAGACCATTTCTAATGGGGAAAGCCTCTTTCCTTCTCTCGCAAGGCACCCTCTCTATGGAGTACATCCTGGAAGTTCCTCAGTTAACCCCATAATTCCAACAATATGTTTGGCCACTAGTTTGGGGTCTGGGGTTCAGTCTGGTTTTATTTATTGGCGTGAAACTGAGAACAAGGAAGCCAAGTCATTAATCAGTTTAACCTGGTACGATCTTTTCATAAGGGCCCAGATATACTACACTGGGGTCAGTGAAGCAAAAACATGTGCGTTGTCTATAAAATATTAATATCCTCTCATTACAATAATATCAAAAAATAGAAGCTTTGATTAGAAAGCAGTTCACTAAATCTATAAAATCAAGGGCTTAATTATATTCCTTGTTCGTACCACAAAGCAAGCGAACCTTTACCAAATCCCCTTTGATGACTACAAAACATTTACAGTGGAGCTGTGGAGCACATTTTCAACATAGAACATGTTTGTTATTGGCGGATATGGTGTCTGGTTATAGGAAATCTTCTGCATATTAATGATCATCCATCTGCTTCAGTCTCCAGGATGTACATGAGTTAAAAACACCTCTCACTTTTATCCACCCATGGAAATACACTCGGCTGCTGTTTGGGCGGGGCTCTAATTCACAAATCCTAAGCTATAACCTCCAATAGAAGGTGGGTTGAGACAAGTGTGGATCCGTGGATCATGGCCACTGTGTTGAGCACAGTGAAGATCAGGCAATGGCCTTTTGCCCCAGAAGGCCAGTTGCTTTTTTTTTTTTTTCCTTGCTAGGGATATTGGTCAGCAAACCCCAGGTACCCATCTCACAAATGTGTCTTGTGGATTTCTGAGGGATTTTGGTGAAAGAACATGGATGGATTTGCTCAGTCCAAACCCTAATCTTATCTTCCTACTCCCAACCCATCAATGAGTGTCACTGTGCTTTGTCTATGAGAGTCTTAGTGGATGACATACCGCAAGCCTAGTCTTGCCTTCAGGGAGCGTATAAGGTTTATTTTCTGGGAAATTGTATATTAAAATGTTTTAAAGTTTATGGAGTATCTGTCTTCTGTTTAAAGGACAATTAAGTGTCAGGCATAAAATAGCTATTTATTACCTCAACCACCACAAAATAATTGCTTTAAATACAAATCAACAAGTAATTAAAACAAACAAAAATTTATTCATTATAACTACTATCCTATCCAGATTAGTAAAGACACTTTGTGGTACTCCTAAACACAAACAAGCATTTTACTTTCACCTCAAATCTGTAGTATTCTTGCAATGTCCAAACAGCATTGTGCAGTGGGAAAAGCACTGGATTTGAATCTTAGATGTGGGTCCTCATCCTGGTTTTGCCACTTATTACTTATGAACTTTAGTGTCTTTGTTTCAAAAATAAAAGTTTGCATTTTTGGAACTCTGAGGTCTCTTACAGCTCTAACAATCCAAAAGCTTGAAGAAGATAAGAAATATCAATGAAATATCCCATCCCTTATGGCATCAAAAGAAATTGAGGAAGGCCCCCAGTATATTGACTGGATCCTTTGAAATTTGTAGGAACACGTGGACGAAATCACACAAGATGGGAAGGCATGTGTGGGTTGTGACCTGCCTTGTTGGAAGGATGTCAAAATCACCAAGATCTCACATCTGTTTGAGTAGAATGCAATGATGCATGAGAAAATATGGTGATAGGAGTAAAAATTAGACCTAGAATTTCTCTGGGATAGAGAACTTTCATGTTAGGAAACTCTATCAGTGCAGGTTGGCCTCCTCATTGTAATTTATAGTCTTAAAGAGTGTCTGGGAGCATTGGAGATTAAGTGACACATCACCGTCACACAACCTGAATATGTCAGGGGTGGAACTTGATATCAGAACTCAGACCTGAACTCCTGACTTCAGGGACAGCTCTCTATCCACAGTAACACATAGAATAAATAATCATTTATTCAAATATTGTAAGAAAACACTTCCGTTAGGACTGTTTTATCTGGAGGATTGCCTCATTTTTCCACTTTTCCTGGTGCTCATGTTAACATAGTTAGACATGGGAATATTTAGAACCTAAAGCATTTCCTACATCTTTCTACCTTATATCAAAAAGGGAGACTTCTCTCAGAATATGTCACCCTTACCAGGATCTCTATAGTACTCCTTAGTTGAACATTTAGTTTTATTCCAACTCAAAGCCTTCCTAAGAAGGAAGAAGCCTCCCTTTATTTTGTACTCTTTGAGCTTCCCCCATCTCCAGTTTTTGAGCAAACCTTGTAAGCATGACAACAATATGGTGTTGTTTTATTGGAACCTGGCATACTTTCCACCCTTAAATCAATGAGTAATAAAACACCTAATTAGTAATGGGCAGCAGTGCTATTTTTATTCATCTATACATTTCTAATTAAAATTATGCCATTCTTGAAACTTGCAACAGAATCTACACAATTCCTTCATTTCATATGCAAAATGCTGGGAAGTCTGTAGCTGAGTGAGGTAGCAATTTCAAAAGAAATGGAAAACTAACAAAGGAAAAAAATGGAAAGGATAAGTGAGAAATTCCTTTTAAGAAAATGTATAGGTTATACTAATTTGAAAGAGAAGTGATTTTGAAATATAAAAGGAAACCTAGAAAAATGAAGTGTTCTGTTCTTTAATCGCACAGTGCTCCTGATGACATTGTGTATGTGATTAAAGATATCTTCTTTGGTTGCTGAAAAAAAATCAAAACCAGCTAAAATGTACCTGCCCAAAGTCCATCCCTATATATAGGAGGAAAGAATCCTAATGTAAGCAAGGACTCAGATCTATTTGCATAAGACTCTTCTTGTTGGTGAAGAATGATTCCTTGATAATCTATATGTCTATGAGTGATGAAATTGGCAAAAGGTTAAGTCAATTGAAACTCTGATCTTCTGGCTTCTAGTTTCAAGGGAAAAAAAAGGAACATGGTTCCAGATTTTATTCAAGGAAAGATCCCAGCAGGGATTTTGAAAAGGCCTGGGAAAAAGCCAACATGTAGAGAAGCTGACACCTTAAACATGTCCTTATACTCAGCTTAACAGACTAGAGATTTAGGGGAATTTCCCCTTGGAAACTGGATTAAATTCAGTACTCTCTTTCCCTCTCCCAAACTCTTCATCTCTGGTCCTTGTTCAGTCAGGGAGGACCAGTAATTATTCTCAACCATGAAGGAGAATACTATGCAAATAGGGTTTGACCCATGATTACTTCAGGGTAACCAGTGCAGAATTGAAGTAACTCAAAAGAAATAAGATGCACAAATTTAGAGACATCTCCACTTCAAATGCTCAAATGGACTTTTCCTTTCTGACCTGTGGTAGAGCCTTCAAAACTCATATTGGTCTGGCCATTTACAGTCAGACATATTGTATCTTGCTCCAATATAGTGATGGAATTTTGGTTCTCTTTAAGCACAAAAGATAGCAAACATCCAGCACTGGTTATAGATTTAGGATTAAAGGAACCTCAGAGACTCTTGAATCTAGCTCCTTTATTTTCTAGGTGAGGAAATTGAGGTAGAGAGACTGAGTGAGTAGCTCAGGGAAATATGGCTATTGGGTGTCTAAGGAGACATTTGAACCCAGCTCTTGTAGGATCCAACTCCATTGTCCTATACATTTTATCACACTTCTGTGAAGATGGTCTCCTCTGAGCCTCTAATTCTCTCACTATGGAAAGACATAATAACAAAACAGAAAAACAAGCATCATGTGCTATATAACTATCTAGCACTTTCAGGTTGATCATCATGATATTGTAGAAAACTTTCAGAAACTTTATTAATGTCTTCCTCTGGGTTTAAAATAGTGTGATAGGATCTAGCAGAAGCAAATACTTCCTGCATACATTTCAAACAATATTCAACTTCAGTTTTTCATTTATCCTCCAAAGTTTGTGGGAATGTTGTTCTTGTTTTAACTTCCATTCTTAATGCAATTGTGGGATAATTGGTCTCCTTTATATGTCACAGCTATATATCCCATAATGTTATCAGAGTAGAGATATCAGAGTAGAAAATCATATAAATCCAAGTATATGATACCATAATAAACATACATGGTGTAATGCCAATGTTCTTTAATATTTATTCCTTCTGAGTCTTCTTATTTTGTTGTTGTTGTTTGTTTGTTTTAATCACAACTTAATATACACTATCCTGTAAAAACATTTAAATTCCATAGAGAGGGCAATAATATGACTTTGGGGAGGAGTAGATAGGTCTTCCTATCTCACTCATGTCAAAATTGACATGGGCCTGTCTTCCTACTGATCCATTTGACTTGCTCCATTTTCTACCTTCACTTGTTCACTTCCAACCAGAGGAGTTGCCAAATTTGGGCAGGATTTAACATGCACATCCAATAGGATTATTTTTACTTCAGTGGAGGGTTCCTGAGTTCAAGTAATCCACTAACCTCAACCTCCTCAGTAACCACCACGTCTAGCATATAGGGTCTCAACAGTATTCTCAACCTATTGAAGACTTAGCTAGTTAATATTTTTCTTAATCACTTTGATATTCACATTGACTTCCTCTGAATAATTTTAGAGATTATGTGGTTTATTTATATAATGTAAAGCAATATGCTATTTTTCAGTGCAAGTAAACAGAATGATTGGGGTGGAGGGGGACTGGAATTCATGAAGTCTCAGAAAGCTTTGCAGATGGATGTTTCAGTATTAGTGCATCTCCTCACATTAGGGTTACTCACAGAGTCATACCTAGGATGAGGTGAGTAGGACTTTTTCCCAGGGTATCAAAGTTTAGAGACTGACATCATCAATACAATTTTAGTAATGTAGAAACAATTAAGTTTAAGATCTACTTAGCATAAATAGTTAAAATAGGGAATCACTACATGGCAGATTCCCTGGAGCTACATCCTAAGTCTATCTAAGTCCTTCCTACCTTGTCCTTCTTTCTCCTTGGAAATGGCATCTCACCCATAGAACTATAAGTAGGTTGGGGTGACAGGGACTCTTCCACAGGATGTCAAAGTTTAGAGGGCACTGACATCACTTTTACTCCTCTAACAATGTAGACATCAAGACTTAGTTAGCGTAGTTAAAATAGGAAGCTGTTACACAAAAACTCCCCTCAACCCGGCTCCCAGCCCAGCCCAGCCTGTGGCCACATTCTAGGTGAATTCTATTTAAGTGTCCTTCATCTTCCTTGGAAATCAATGGCTGCTTCTCTGGCCCTATGATCTCTGCCTACAAAGGATGGTAACCTAGAATGTCACTTTGCATTTTTCTCCACCTTCTGGCTGAACTTGTTTTAAAAAGTTAATATTTTGTGCTACATGTCTTTAGCCTTAAAATTTCCAGCTAAAGCTTTGGTCAGAAAGGATCCTAAGCTGCATGGCTACTGAAAGAACTAACTGAAAGGCAACAGAGAATAGAATAAAATCAACTCAACCTGTTACACGCCATTTCCAATTCTGCTCTCTTTATATATTACATTTTGTTACTGTATATAAACACATAGTATACATACCCTAAACATGTGTGGTTGCATGTATGCCTATGTATGTGATACACAGAACATTTAATAACCCTTCTCTAGCTACAAATTAATTCAAATCTTGTACTCACATTAAAAATGAACTCTATTTTATGTTGATCATTAACTAAGAATATTTCACACTGGAGATTTGTCATATTAAGGAGAATTGAAACCACTTATATCAATTAAATGTACAGCATTATACTTAATCTCAACAGAGATTACCAAAATACTCTAAGCGTGATTTTAAAGAAATGTGAAATATAAATTAAGCAAAGGAATATTGGCTTCCACACACACACGCCCCCTGCCCTCCTCCAGCTCCCATCTAAATATTACTGTTCTTTAGACTTGATGGGTATAGGGGCAGATAAGTAATATTTCAACATGAAATCCCTGCAGTCAAAAGCAGCATAAAAATCAAGGCCAAAGTAATTGCCAGTGGGGATGGCAGAAAGTTTTCCTCTTGCTGCCAGGGATTAAATTGTGATGGGTAGAGGACACAGCAGACTGAGGGCACAAAAAGGATTGGGGCAACTTGCAGGACCTGGCACCTTCATGGGAAAAAAACACTATTTGGGTTTCCCCCTGACTAAATCTATAAATGGTTTTTTGGACCACGGGTCCCCCCATTCACTACAACAGCCTTCTTGCATGAGGGGGTGTTTCCACACACACACACACACACACACACACACACACCATTTCCCCCCACCTCCTCACACCTTTTCCTTGATACTTGGGGCCACTTTTTGGAGACAGAAATCTTCTCATTTCACAAACAAGACCAAGGAGGAAGATACCAGCCCCTTCTGTGAGAGAGAACACAGGCTTTCATTCACATTTGTGAAGAGATGACTAAGATCTGAGCTATGCCAGGTGGAATTTGTTAGGAAGAAAAAAATAAGGAAGAACATGACATCATTCAGAGAGAAGATAGGAGGCAGCGGGGTGATCAAGCCATGAAGAGAAGGGGAGATGAGTTTAGAAAGAGTAAGCTGGGCACTCTGAAGCAAACACTGCTGGAAAGATAGTTTAGTCCTGACTGCTTTTAATGAACCTCACTTTAGGAATTAGCCTGAAAGCCCCCTGACACTCTCTGAAGCAGGGACCACTCCCTCTCTATTTTCTCCTGGAGTTCTGGGATATTGATGTGCCCTTATTAATTGATTCACTAACTTTGAACTGAGGCAGAAAACAATTCTCCACTGCTGCCTATTTTATCCTGGTATCCTGGCAGGTACCATTGAGGGGACAAATCTCTACGCTTGGTGAGACTCTTCTAAACGGGGCAGGGAGGGGAGGTGGGGAAATCCATACTGGTTTCTGAAGGTGTCCAGAAAACAGGGGGAAGCATCAAATACCACCATGGATAACAGGCTCCAGGAAAAGGAAAGTCAAGTTATATTCTTCTGCCTGGATTTGAGCTAATGAGGTCATGTTGATGTTGATCAGCTGAAGAGTGCCAGAAGAAAACAGGATGGTTAAGGTCCTGGAATCTAGGCCATATGAAAACATCTGAAGTAAGCAGAAAGCTCAGATTTAGAATGAAGAAGACTCGGAAAGGGACAGATAACTATGTTAAGATATTTGTTGGGCTGCCATATGGAAAGAAGGGTTAGATTTATTCTGCTTGACCCCAGAGGATGGAGATAGGAGCAATGGGCATAGGTTGCAGAAAGGTAGATTTGAACTCTGTAGGAGGAACAATGTCCTCATCATCAAGACATGACCTCATTTGTCTTGATTCCAAGGCCCTCTTTCATCCAATATATCCTGCAGCCTCACATATGCCTTATCTTAGCCCTATCCCAAAGTGAGAGGCTGCCTTGGGAGGTAGTAACGTCACTGGAGATTATCAATGGATGTTGTATGGCTAATTGTCAAGTACCTCTTAGAGAGTATTCTCGTTCAAGTACAGCTTGTACTGGACTCTTTACTCATACTAAGACTTCTTTAGCTTTGAGATCCTATAAATTATATATATATATATATATATATATATATATATGTATATATACACATATATACATATATATGTAAATATATATTTATATATATACATATATATATATATATATAATAAAAATTAGATTTAGATCCCTCCCCATTATATACAACCTTTATGAAACCAATAAAAAGAAAAGGTCACAAGGAAAGATGTATAATAGAGAAAGAAACAAATCTCCCTCCAATACCAAGAGCCAAGTCACACCTTGGCCAGGTGACTGTAACAAAACTATAACTTTCATCATATTTTTTTTTCTAAAACAGACTAGGAGAGATGGTCATCTATGACAGACTATACAGATAGAAGGGGTGTGATAACCTAATTTCGTTCAGAACTTAACACCAGAGGGTGGTATGTGGTATAGCACTCCAATTCAGGGGCTTTGTTTGTAGTCCATATAGAAAATCAGAAGCATCTCTTCGTCTGACAGCAGTCAGACACTGCACATTGTTGGCATGATGTTTGGAAACAATAGTAATAGGGAGTAACACTTGCATATGCATAGTATTCTTATACCTTTAAATCTAGGTTCTCTTTACCCATTCCAGTTTTTTGTGATAAAGCAGTTGCTGAAGTTTACCATCACTCCATCTTAATTTTCTGTAGTAAGTAGGTAGCTTTTGAAACAATTTAACTGAAAACATCTTGCTGTCATGAAATTATCATGATTTAAAGCAAATCAGAGATGTATGTATTGTGATATTAGTATTTATCCTATCCTCTTCTCACCTCCTTTCCCTTTCTTCTCTCTCTCTCTCTCTCTCTCTCTCTCTCTCTCTCTCTCTGTCTCTCCCTTAATATATATATTAGATATATTTTTTTTTTAATTTTTTTTGGGGGGGGATGTAGAAATCCAAAGAAATTATCAACCGAGACTTGGAGAAATACAAATTCGCAGGAGCAATATGAGGTTATTATGTCATATCTGGGCTTGTTTCTTTGAAACCATATCCTCAGTAATAAATGATGTTTGGGAACAAACAGGTGATTTCGGTAAGAGGAATCGACAGTATTTTTTGTGAGGCAGCGGTTTCTGTAGAAACCTTTCCTCTCTTTGTCCTCTCCTATCTGCAGGATATTGACAGCTCTGACAAGACTTTGATTATCTAGTCAGCAGGAGCCTGGGACTTGTCACTTGTCAGGTGTGAGCTGACAGTCCCACAGCTGATGAAACAATTGAAAGGAGATAGGCTGTACGTGAGAAGGACTAGGGTCAGCCGCCCAAAGTGTACGACGGCTGTGTGGGGAACGGGGAGAGCTTACACCCTCATTAATGTCTCCAAGAAGTCAGCAGAGAAACTAGGGAGGAGCAGAAACAATTCACACTGGGTGGGGATGGTAGGGAAAGTAAGGATTGTCAATATCTGTTTTGGCCACTGGGCTACACAATTAGTCGAACAGGGCAACGCAATCCTCCCAATGATGTCACTTGGGCAGTAATGAAGACCTTCAGGAGCTGGCCTCCTCTCCAACAGAGCACACCTCCCTCAGACACCCTCCCCATCAATGAAGGGACTGGATTTTCACATCAAGCCTACAGACAATATTATATTTCCTCTCAGCGGGGAAGAGGCAGGAGAAGAGGCCACCTTTTGTCTGTCCAAAGTATAACAGCAAGATTCAAAAGATTCAGGTCCCATACTGTAAATCAAGTTTCCAATTTAGGGCAAAGAACCTTTCAATCCTGAGAGAGATGAGAGAGAGAAGCAGAAACATATAGAAAGAAAAAGAGAGAGAAAGAAACAGAGGGAAAAGAGGGACACAGAAACAGAGACAAATAAACACACAGAGAGAAACAGAGAGGGAGGGAAGAAAGAGATAGGGAGAGAGAGAGGGATGAAGAAAGAGGGAGGAAGGGGAAGAGGAAGAGGGGAAGGGAGAGAGGGAGAAGGAGGAAGGGGAAAAGGGAGGGGGGTGGGAGAAGAAAAGGAGGAGAGGGAGAGAGGGGGGGTGGGAGAGGAAGAGGAGGAGAGGGAGAGAGAGAAGAGGGAGGAAGGGAGAGAGAGAAACACACACACATTTTCTAGCTGGGTAATGCGCGAGGCAGCAGGATATATTGGACAGGTAACCTGGCCAGTTTCATCAAACTAGTCAGGAGCCTTCCCTGGATCTACAAGAGTGAAGACAGTGAGTGTCATGCTTTTTGTGAGAGAAAGAAAGAAGCAACAAACAAGAAAAACAACTAATAACCTAGATATTCTATAATTCTAGGATCTCATCAGTAGTCTTTACTACAGAAAGCCTCAGTGAATTTCTATGCCACAAAATTTTATGGCAGTCAATGATGGGGATTATTATATATCATTTAGTGAGATAAACCTTAGGGATACAAACAAATGTAAAAACACAATGCTCTCAACATAGCATTTTCACTTTTTGTTGTTGTTTGCTTGCATTTTATTTTCTTTCTCGTTTTTTCCTGTTTGATTTGATTTTTCTTGTGCAGCAAGATCATTGTACAAATATGTATGCATATATTGGATTTAACATATATTTCTACCAAGTTTAACATATGTTGGATTACTTGTCATCTGGGGAGGGGGAGGGGAAAGCAGAGGAAAAAATTGGAACACAAGGTTTTGCAAGGATTAATGTTGAAAAATTATGTCCATGCATATGTTTTGAAAATAAAGAATTCATTAAAAAAATTATGCTTGTCTACAAGGAACTCACATTCTAATGAGGGAAAGACAACTATTTATTCAGTATCTGTATAACTCTTCAGTCCAGTGACACTGACCTCCTGGTTGTTCCACAAACAAGACACCTCAGCTCTGGGCTCCAGAGCTAGTCCATCATACCTGGAAAATTTTTCCTCCTCTACTGAGAGTACTGATCTCCCTGAATTCCTTTAAGTTCCATCTAAAGCCTTCAACAAAAAGCCTTCCCTACCTTCTCTTAATTCCAGTGCCTTCCCTCTTTTAATTATTTCTATTTTATTTTGTACTTGTTTTATATATATTGGTTTGCAGTTTGTTTTCCCCATTAGATTGTATGCTCTTTGAGGGCAGGGACAAACTTTTGCCTTTTTTGTAGCCCCAGTACTTAGTACCTGGCACATAGCAGGTACTAATTATGTTTACCGAATTGAATTGAATTTAAATGTCAGAGAAATAAGGCTGTTAGGAGTACAGAGGGGGACAGCAAGTAGTCTTGAAGAACCTAAGATTTGAACTGAGTGTTGAAGAAGGCAAGGGAAGCCAAGAGACAGAAGTGAAGAGGGAGACCATTTCAGGGATGGATGACATGAAATGAAGTGTATTGTGCAAGTGACAGGAAGCAGTTGTATTTTTTCCTAGAAAGGAGAGAGATTTTAAGGGGTGAGCCTACCCAAACTGCAAAGATGAATGAATCGTAAAATCATTAGTTTATTTCTACTCAGAAAAGAAAATCTTTAAAAATACAGATAGAATGTGAAGAGTAGATTTCATTACTTTATCACTGGTATTCTGTTTCTGTCCAACTCTTCATGAACCCATAAGCCACAGCAAACCCTTTCATCATCTTTCAAAGTCTCCTAGCATCACTTGGGATGCTTTGAGAACATTGTCTACAAGGTTGCTTACTAGCCATTTTATATTTCTCTTCTTGTCTATCACCAGTCAGGTCCCAAGCAGGGCTCTCCCTCGATGATGCTGGTATTTTCTGATCCTTCTAGTGTTGCTACAACTACAAACACTTCAATTAATGTTCTCCTGATGCTCCATAACATTTCTGGAACTTTGGATATTTAGTCAATGCCAGAAAGAAAGAAACAAAAGCAGAGGCAGGGCAGTCCCTTTATTTCATGGTTGGAAAAGATTCTTCTCTCTCTATTCCCAATGGAATCACATCTTGTTTTCTCCAAAACTATTTTCAAGAGTCCCGCCTATAGGAAGCTACTTCTTTTTTTACCAAAATATTTATTAAGTATCTATCTACCATGCATTAAGTATCATCTACCATGCATCAGGAACTATGTGCTGGGATACACAAAGAAACAAAAAGTCCCTGCCCTCAAGTCACTTGTAATCTTTTTTTTTTTTTTTTTTTTTTTTTTTTTTTTTAATTTAATAGCCTTTTATTTACAGGATATATGCATGGGTAACTTTACAGCATTAACAATTGCCAAACCTCTTGTTCCAATTTTCACCTCTTACCCCCCACCCCTCCCTAGATGGCAGGATGACCAGTAGATGTTAAATATATTAAAATAGAACTTAGATACACAATAAGTATACATGACCAAAACATTATTTTGCTGTACAAAAAGAATCAGGCTCTGAATTATTGTACAATTAGCTTGTGAAGGAAATCAAAAATGCATGTGTGCATAAATATAGGGATTAGAATTTAATGTAATGGTTTTAGTCATCTCCCAGAGTTATTTTTCTGGGCATAGCTAGTTCAGTTTATTACTGCTCCATTAGAAATGATTTGGTTGATCTCGTTGCTGAGGATGGCCTGATCCATCAGAACTGGTCATCATCTAGTATTGTTGTTGAAGTATATAATGATCTCCTGGTCCTGCTCATTTCACTCAGCATCAGTTCGTGTAAGTCTCTCAGGCCTTTCTGGAAATCATCCTGTTGGTCATTTCTTACAGAACAGTAATATTCCATAATTTTCATATACCACAGTTTATTCAGCCATTCTCCAACTGATGGACATCCATTCAGTTTCAGTTTCTAGCCACTACAAAAAGGGCTGCCACAAACATTCGTGCACATACAGGTCCCTTTCCTTCTTTATAATCTCTTGGGATATAATCCCAGTAGTAACACTGCTGGATCAAAGGGTATGCACAGTTTGATAACTTTTGAGCATAGTTCAAACTACTCTCAAAATGGTTGGATTTGTTCACAACTCCACCAACAATGCATCAATGTCCGATTTTCCGCATCCCTCCAACAATCATAATTATTTTTTTCCTGTCATCTTAGCCAATCTGACAGGTGTGTAGTAGTATCTTAGAGTTGTCTTAATTTGCATTTCTCTGATTAATAATGACTTGGAGCATCTTTTCATATGACTAGAAATAGTTTCAATTTCTTCATCTGAGAATTGTCTGTTCATATCCTTTGACCATTTTTCAATTGGAGAATGGCTTGATTTTTTATAAATTAGAGTTAATTCTCTATATATTTTGGAAATGAGGCCTTTATCAGAACCTTTGACTGTAAAAATATTTTCCCCAGTTTATTACTTCCCTTCTAATCTTGCCTGCATTAGTTTTGTTTGTACAAAACTTTTCAGTTTGGTATAATCAGAAATTTTCTATTTTGTGATCAGTAATGATCTCTAGTTCTGCTTTGTCATAAAGACCTTCCCCTTCCTAGGTCTGAGAGGTAAACTATCCTATGTTCCTCTAATTTATTAATAATTTCATTCTTTATGCCTAGGTCATGAACCCATTTTGACCTTATCTTGGTGTCGGCGTTAAGTATGGATCAATGCCTAGTTTCTGCCATATTAGTTTCCAATTTTCCCATGAATTTTTATCAAACAGTAAGTTCTTATCCCAAAAGCTGGGAACTTTGGGTTTATCAAAGACTAGGTTGCTATATTTGTTGACTGTTTTATCCCTTAGACCTAATCTATTCCACTGATCAACTAATCTATTCCTTAGCCAATACCAAATAGTTTTGGTAACTGCTGCTCTATAATATAATTTTAGATCTGGTACAGCTAAGCCACCATCATTTGATTTTTTTTCATTAATTCCCTTGAAATTCTTGACCTTTTGTTTTCTATATGAACTTTGTTGTTATTTTTCTAGGTCATTAAAATAGTTTTTGGAGTCTGATTGGTATGAGCGCTAAATAAATAGATTAGTTTAGGTAATATTGTCATCTTTATTATATTTGCTCGTCCCTATCCAAGAGCATTTAATATTTTCAATTGGTTAGATCAGACTTAATTTGTGTGAAAAAGTGGTCTGTAATTTTGCTCATATAGTTTCTGATTTTCCTTGAAGATAAATTCCTAAATATTTTATATTATCAGTAGTTACTTTAAATGGAATTTCTCTTTTATAACTCTGACTGTTGGATTTTGTTAGTGATATATAAGAATGCTGATGACTTATGTGGGTTTATTTTATAACCTATACAACTTTGCTAAAGTTGTGGATTATTTCTAATAACTTTTAGCAGAATCTCTGGGGTTCTCTAAGTATACCATCATGTCATCAGCAAAGAGTGATAATTTGGCTTCCTCATTGCCTATTCTTATTCCTTTAATCTTTTTCTCAGCTCTTACTGCTATAGCTAGTGTTTCTAATACAATATTAAATAGTAATGGTGATAGTGGGCAACCTTGTTTCCTCAGATCTTATTGGGAATGGTTGCAGTTTGTCTCCATTACATATGATGCTTACTGATGGTTTTAAATAGATGCTGCTGATTATTTTAAGGAAAGAGTCCATTTATTCCTATACTCTCAAGTGTTTTTACATAGGAATGGATGTTGGATTTTATCAAATGCTTTTCTGCATCTATTGAGATGATCATATGGTTTTGTTAATTTGGTTATTAACATGGCCAATTATATTGATAGTTTTCCTAATATTGAACCAGCCCTGCATTCCTGGTATAAATCCTACTTGATCATAGTGTATTATCTTGGAGATGATTTTCTGTAGTCTTTTTGCTAATATCTTATTTAAGATTTTAGCATCAATATTCATTAGGAGATTGGTCTATAATTTTCTTTCTCTGTTTTCAGCCTACCTGGTTTGAGGTATCAGTACCATGTCTGTGTCATAGAAGAATTTGGTAGGACTCCTTCATTCCCTATTTTATCAAATAATTTATATAGCATTAGGCCAATTGTTCTTTAAATGTTTGGTAAAATTCACATGTAAATCCATCTGGTCCTGAGGTTTTCTTAGGGAGTTGTTTAATTGCCTGTTCTATTTCTTTTCTGAAATGGGACTATTCAAAGCAATTTAGTTCCTCCTCTGTTAGTCTGGGAAATCTATATTTTTGGAGGTAGTCATCCATTTCACTTAGGTTATCAAATTTATTGGCATAAAAGTTGAGCAAAATAACTCCTTATTATTTCTCTAATTCCTCTTCATTGGTGGAAAGTTCTCCTTTTCATTTTAAGACTACTAATTTCATTTTCCTCCCTCCTTTTCTAATCAGATTTACAAATGCTTATCTATTTTATTGGCTTTTCATAGAACCAACTCTTAGTTTTATTAATTAGTTCAATAGTTTTTACTTTCAATATTTTTAATTTCTCCTTTTAATTTTAGAATTTCCAATTTAGTATTTGATTGGGGGTTTTAATTTGGTCTTTTTAGTTTTTTGAGTTGCAAGCCCAATTCATTAATCTTTTCTTTCTCTGTTTTATTCAAGTAAGCCTCTAAGGATATAAAATTCCCTCTTATTACCTTTGGCTGCATCCCACAAATTTTGGTATGATGTCTCATCATTGTCATTATCTTGAGTGAAATTATTAATTGTATCTATAATTTGCTGCTTCACCCAATCATTCTTTAAGATGAGATTGTTTAGTTTCCAATTACTTTTTGGTCTATTTCCCCTAATTTTTTGTTGAATGTAGTTTTTATTGCATCATGATCTGAAAGAAAGCATTTACTATTTCTGCTTTCTTGCATTTAATTTAGAGGTCTTTATGTCCTAATATGTGGTCAATTTTGAATAGGTTCCATGAACTGCTGAGGAAGAAAGTATATTCCTTTCTATCTCCATTCAATTTTCTCAAAGATCCAACATACCTAATTTTTCTAATATTCTATTTACTTCTTTAATTTCTTTCTTATTTGTTTTGTGGTTTGATTTGTCTAATTCTGAGAGTGCAAGGTTGAGATCTCCTACTATTACAGTTTTGTTGTCTATTTCTTCTTGCAACTCTCTTTATTTCTCCTTTAGGAAGCTGAGTGCCATACCACTTGGTGCATATATGTTTAATATTGATATTGCTTCGTTGTTTATGCTACCCTTTAGCAGGATGTAGTTTCCTTCCTTATCTCTTTTAATTAGATCAATTTTTACTTTTGCTTGATCTGAGATAAGGATGGCTACCCTGCTTTTGACTTCACTGAAGCATAATAGATTTTGCTCCAGCCTTTCACCGTTACTCTATATGTATCCCCTGCTTTAAATGTGTTTCTTGTAAACAACATATTGTAGGGTTCTGACTTTTGATCCAGTCTGCTATCTGCCTCCTCTTTATGGGGAGTTCATCCCATTCACATTTACGGTTAGAATTACTAAATCTGTATTTCCTGCCATCCTAATAACCCCAGATTGTGCTTTACTTATTCTTGCCTCCCCCAACCCTCTTTCCCCCTTTTAAACTTATGTACCCCTCTTGTATCACGATACTTATCCTCTTTATAATCCCTCCCTCCCCTTTGATTCTTTCCCCTTCCTTCCCTTATTACTCTTTTCTCTTTCCTTTTCCTCTCCCCGTTTTTAATGAGGTGAGAGAGAATTTTCTCTAAAACAAATGTCAATTATTTTTTCTTTGAGGCAACTCTGATGGGAAGTAAGATTCACACAATCTTCCTCCCCTCTAAATTCCCTCAGATATGATAAGTTTCCTTAGCCTCTTTGTGGGATGTGGTTTCCCTCTTTTATCCCTCCTTCCCACCTTGATTCTGCCATCATCCCTTTTCCATATCTACTTCCCTTTTTATGTTATATCAGTACAATCAAATTATACATGTATTCTTTTGTATATCACAACAAATACAATTCTCAAGAGTTATTTTTACCTTTTCTGCATCTCTTGAGGTTCTATTCTTGGAGATCAAATTTTTGTTTAATTCTGGTTTTTCTTCAGAAACAAATGGAATTCATTTGTTTCATTAAATGTCCATCTTCTTCCCTGGAAAAATCAGCTATGAGTGGTAGTTTATTCTTGGCTGCATCCCAAGTTCTTGTGCCTTTCAGAATATCATATTCCAGGCCCTTCTTTCCTTTAATGTAGATGCAGCCAGATCTTGGGTGATCCTTATTGTGGCACCTTGGTATTTAAATGGTTTTTGGCTGCTTGTATAGAATTTTTCCTTAATCTGATAGTTCTGAAATTTTGCCACAATATTCTATGGGGTTTTATTTTAGGGTTTCTTTCAGAAGGTGTTTGATGAATTCTTTCAATGCCTATTTTACGTTCTGATTCTATTACATCTGGGCAGTGCTCTTTGATGATTTCTTGTAAAATAGTATCTAGGCTCTTTTTTTCATCATAGTTTTCGGAAAGTCCAATAATCCTCAGATTATCTCTCCTAGATCTATTTTCCAAGTCTATCGTTTTTGCAAGTAGATAATTCATGGTTTTCCAGTTTGTCATTTTTTGTTTTGCTTGACTGATTCTTGCTGTCTCAATGAATCATTAGTTTCAATTTGTTCAGTTCTAATTTTAAAGAATTATTTTCTTCATTAGCTTTTTTACTTCTTTCTGTATATGTCCAATTGGTTTTGAATATATTGTTTTGGTCTGTAGGAATTTTTCCATTTCACTAATTTTTTTTTTAGTGAATTATTTTCTTTTTCAATTCACAGATCCTACTTTCTTGCGAGTTCTTTATTTTCCAATTCACCAATTTTGTTTCCCTCACTTCCTGAGAATTTTTAACTTTTCCAATTACGTATTTCAGGAAGTTGATTTGCTCTCTTGTAAGGCTTCTCTTTCCTTTCCCCATTTATCTTCTAACTCTCTTTTGAGACTTTTAATGGTCTCTTCTATGAGAGCATTATGTAAAGGAGGACAGTCTGATGCATTTTGCTGTTTGAGGTCTCTTCAGGTTTGCTGACCTGCTGTTTTCTGCATAGAAGCTGTCGATCGTTCTTTTCATCTTTTTATTCATGTTTTAAAGCCTTTAGGGTAGGTCTCTAGGCAAGGGGTTACCAGCTTCCTCTTCAGAGCAGGGAAAGATTTAAACCGATTTCCGCTCCGAGTGTATGGGAGTGCTCTGAGTGAGAGTTTTCCTTTCCAACAGGAGTGGATTCAGCACTGGCCGAGCTATCAAACTGCTTAGTAGGGGCTGAGTGGATTAGCGATTGCCCTGGGCTAGAGACTAAGGGGTGAAAGTGTCACTGCCCCAGGCGGAGCCTCTTGTGGGACTGTGAGTATTAGCAGCTGACCGCAGACCGCCTGGAACTCTGCCTGCAGCGTCTCTGCCTGATGCAAATCGGCCCTGGAAAGCTCTATGGCCCCAAGCCGGAGCTCCCCACTGCGCAGATTGGAGGCTAACCCGGCTGCGTCCTCCTGCTGTGCAGGATCACAACTGCCCAAGGAGAAGCCCGATACTGCGGGTTGGGGCTGCTGGCGCTTGTGCTGAGATCTGTGCCTTCACCCTCGGTTTGAGACTCTCCGGACTAATTTCTCTCCCGTCTCGTCGATCTCCCCTGGCCCCAGGACCAACCTTTTTGGCGGACTGCAGATTTTCTTGACCGGTGAGTTGTTCTACTTCTTATCTTCTGGTGTAGCAGTCAAGACTATTTTTGAGGCTCGATATAATATTGATAAAGAGGGTAAGAGAAGAGCTTAGAAAGTCGCGGGTGTCTTCTCCGCCATCTTGGTTCCGCCCCCTCAAGTCACTTGTAATCTAATGGAAGAACTTAATCTACTCATGCTCAAGTTTTTTCCAGGTTCTCTGGGGACAAATAGAGAATATCTGTATATACTCCAAAGTAGGTAGGGAAGCAAGGTACTGTATTTGCACAGAAGAGGTGCTGCTGACTTTCCTTAGTAAAGAAAGTATCCTTCACTCTACTCCCTTTCCTCTCAAATATTATCTAATTTAATCCTTATAATAATCAAAGGGTATCAAGGTATCTTATTGTATTATTTGAGGAAAATGGAAGCTCAGTGATTTTAAATGACTTACCTATAGTCACACAAATAGAGTGTATTAAATTAGCAGGATTAAAATCCAGCTGTTTCTTCAACATTAAGTCTAGTATTGTTCCACTCTTCTAAAGATTCTTAATTCTTTTTAATGGCAATCTGGGAAAGACTAAAGACCCCTTCTCTAAATAATATTTTTAAAAGAAAATGCTACATTTCATTTAGAGCTTTGTAAAAAATATGTTGCTTATCTAGATAATACATAATCACTAATCAACATTTACCAAGAGCTGTGATTGAATTATATAATATCAAAAAGGATAAGCAATAAGGTAAATTGAAAACTTTTTTTTTTTTTTTACAAAATTTCATAACACTAACACTAAGGATAATTACTGAATTTTTTAGAAGATAATTTTAGATCAAATAAAAGGAACATTATTTCTAGTTTTTATATCAGTGGTCTTGGCCAATTGTTGAGTCATAGCGTGTATATTTGGTTTTGATGTGTCAGGGACCCATTCTTTTGTGATGTGTATAAGGAAACATATTATAACCCTTTTAAGACTTGGGAGAAAGTCTTTAGGAATTGCTGTGACCCAAATACTGATCTCTCTGTTATTGAGCCTTTCTGAACTTCCCTTGCTTCTTCCCTGGGACAAAGATTCTCCAGTCTGGATCTAGATTTTTCACTTGAAGTCGTTGCACTGCTAAGGTAGGGACTTCCATACTCAATCTCTTGTAACCATACCCATCGATTTCCAAACTATAATGACACATCAGACTTGGCTTAATATTAAAACAAATTTTCTAAAAATTAGATCTTATTAAAGAGTGCCTGGCAACATAGAGGGCACATTTATTAAAGTGCCTGTTGACTTACTGGCTGATTGACAGTGGGATGAGATGCCTCAGGAAGAAGTAAATTGTGTTACTCAAGGTGTGCAAATAGGCAGGTGATGATCCATCTTGAGGACAATAAAAGCGATTCCTGCCTAGAGTAGAAGTTTGGATTAGATAACCTTCTAAGTCAGATGTTGTATTATTCTATTACCTTTCCATATAGTTACAGTGCATTGCATTAAGGTGCAATATGAAGGCTACATGTGGCAATCCATTTCAGGTTAAAGCCTCACCTCCTTAGTGTTAGCAAAAATATTAATAATAAAAGTATTTGGTTTGAGTGACTTCCTCTCTTACCCTGAAACTTCTGGTTCCAGACAACTCTGAGCATGACCAAGATGCTTCCCTCAAGTTTTGTTGTTTCAAGTTGGTTACTGCTTCTAGGGAATTGGTTATCAAGGTTCCTTTAATCTTTGGGATGTTGGCTGATTAGATGTCTAGGATAAGCATGGATTAACTAAGTCTAACTATACATATCAATTAAGTTAATGTTACTTTAAGGTCAGACTGCAATAAAAATCCAGTAAAATGGAGCCCATAGCATCTCAAAACTTAAAATGGGGTTAAAACAAAAGGGGTTGTTTATTTTCTTTCATGAAATGATTTGTGTGACTTGGAGCATGCTGATAATTATATTTTGTAGTATTTTAAAGTTAGCAAAGTTCCTTATAGCTAATTCTCATTGCAACCCTATGAGTTAGTTATGATTATTCCCATTTTGTAGCAAAAGAAATTAAGAAAAGGTAAGTGATTTGTTCATGATTTAAGGGAGGATTGGAACACACACCTTATTAACTCCAGGGATCAACACTTGATCCATGTGTATCACATCTATTGTGCATACTATGACAATAACAGATAATAGTCCCTCTCACTTCAAAGCCTCCAATATTATTTGAATCAGAAGACATAGTCCAGCATTCTATTCACTGTCCCACTTAGATGCTTCTTGGATAAGCATTTCCATAGAGTCTTCTTCCTGTTAAGTGAATTAGTCCCACTTATTGTCTTAAAATTATCTTAATCACAAAGGTGCAGCCCTGCTCTTATGGTCCTATGGTATAGAGTAAAGAAGGTAAAGGCCACTCCAAACTTGGGCTCTTCTTTCATTGGTTTATTACATTTGATTTCATCCCTTTCAGCCTTTGTCTTTCCATATTGAAGAATCCTATTCAACTTAATCTCTTTCCAAATCAAATCTCAAAAATCTTTCAGTATATCTTTCCCTTTGTGGTCATATATTTTCCATTTTCTGACCATTACCTATAGGATCATGTTCATTTTGGAATGGAACGTACATTATTTCTAATGCAGAAAGGTTATGTTTCAGTCTAGGAGGAAATAACTCTCATTTAAAGATGCTGTTACCTACTAGGACAAGTCTTCGGAGGATTTAAATTGTGATAGGCTGAACTCCAAGGCACATAGGTGTCACAGTTTATAGAATATTGGACCTAGAGTCAGAAAGTCCTGAGTTCAAACCCAGCCTCAGATACTTACTAGCTATGCAGTTTTGAGTAAGTCATTTTACCCTGCTTGCCTCAGGTCCTCATCTGCAAAATGAACTGGAAAAGGAAATGACAAAGTATTCCAGTATTTTTGCCAAGAAAACCCCAATGGAATCAGAAAGAGCCAAATATGACTGAATGATAATAAGCTGACAACAACCACTTCTCATGAACCGAAATACAAGGCTATTTTCCAAGGTGATGGTCAGCACAGATAACATTACCTTTTTTTTTCCTTTTTTGAGCATTTTAAACTTTTCATTCTCTTACTATTGGAACTTAAGATTAAAACCTAGAAAGTCATCTGCCTAATAGTCTTCTCATTCTACAGAGGAAAAAACTTTGGCCTGGAAAGGTTAAAGTGATGTACCCAATGTCACAGACACATACCCATGAAGTTCTAGGGGCAGAACTTGAACTCTAGTGCTCTGGCTTCAGAACACTAGCTCCTATAATTCTCTACAAGCCTTCAAGTTATAATGCAGGTATTAATGTAGTGTTTAGTTTGATAAAGGAATGAATGAAAAAATATAATTATATTATTATTATTATATTTATTTTATATATTATTATATATTTATATTATATATATATTATTCAGCATATTTATTACTTCAAGTAGCTGGCCTATGTCAGCTATTTCATACTATTTCAAACTAAAACAAAAAAGAAAGTTCTTTATTTTTTTCTTAAGAGCAGAATTATATATGTTAACTTATGTTATCTTATTATGATATGTATTACCTTAATGTTCCACTACCAATATAAATATAGCCAGAAAAAATAATCATTATTGCATTTGGAACTAGAAGAAACTTTAGAACTCATCCTCATTTTAGAGAAGAGGCCCAAAGAGGGGAAGGAACCGATTTAAGGTCACACAGAACTGGTGATTACAATCTAAATATTAATACCTATCAACTAACTGGGTATTGTTTAAATAAATTCTGGCATATCAACATGATAAATAATATCATGAGGAAATAAAAAAATTAGGAAAAGGATGGTTTAAACAAAATTTGACATATCATAGAATGAAGCAGACTTTTAAACCAAGAGAACAATTTAAACAATAACAACTTTGTGGGGGGAAAAATGAATTGTAGATGATAACAATTCCAGAGGCCTGATGATGAAAAAGCTACCCACTTTCTAATAGAGAGGTGATGAGCTCAAAGTGCAGATTAAGATATTTTTTAGATGCATCCAGTGCATGGATTTGTTTTGTTTTACTATGCATGTTTATTACAAGAGTTTTATTTTTGTTTTTAATTGGAAAAAGGGATGGAAGGGAGAGAAAACAGATTTTTTTGTTCATTAAAAATTAATTAAAACAAAACACAAAAAACGAAACTCAGTTCTATTAACTCCAAATCCTGAGCTCTACCCAGTCATTGTCCCTTACATAGTGAGAAAAACAAAGAACAAGGAAGGCTGAGCAGTGTAAGGAATCATGGATCCAGTTGTGTTCTCAGAAAAGCTAAGCTTTTGTCTATACAGACTCCATTGCTGGAGGTGATGGGGAGGATGGATAAAGGCCCTGCTAGCAGACCAGCAGAATGCTGGAGTAAGTAGTTCTTGGCACAATTCTGCCCTCTATTTCCTCCCACACACATTACCCCCTTCTCTCACACACACACTTACAACAAGAAATGTCCTTGTTAAAGAGAATTGAACATTGTGGCAGGAAGAGAAGATAGGAAATACCTCCATTAAATGGAAAGTCTTCTGAAATGACCAAGGCTGTGTGACCCTGAGCCAGTCACTTAACCCTCTTTGCCCAAGTTTATTTATTTGTAAAAATGAGCTGGAGAAAGAAATAACACTTGAATATTTTTGCCAAAGAAATATCAAATGGGGTCATGAAGAATGGAACACAACTTAAAAACAACTGAACCATAACAACAATTAATTGAAAGACAGATACCTACCTTTTCTTAATTTCTATCTTTAGCTATGATGGGTTCTATCCATATTCTATTTTCCACAAGCCTTTAAGTTAAAATGCAGGTCTTAATGTAGTGTTTAGAGCTGATAAAGGAATGGATAAAAAATAACATAAGAACACATAATTTTTGTCTTCTTCCCCACCCATGAATATGTATAAAGCTAGAACAGGAATCAGCATGAATCCCCTTGTTCTTCCTCTTCTACTAGGGGAAAAGTCAATGAAATGCTTGCCCCAAGGTAGGTAGAGTACAATTAAGCCAAGCTGTGGCTCCTCCTCCGTGATAGAGTGGTCGTAGAGAGAGCCTCAAACTCAACCCTTTGGAGGAAGGGAGGTAAGGAAGGGGGTGAACAACTGGGAATAGAGTCAAATGGAATCTCAGCAGTGAAACATTAGCTTTTGGCCCAAGGAGAGTTGGGACAGGGAGGGAGCTAGTGAAATCTTAGAAGGATGTCAGTTTTGGCTAATCTTGGGTAAGTCCCTTCCCTTCCCTGGAGCCCTCTGCAAAATGAGGGGGACAGGAATTATGACATTAAGATATCCAAATCTAAGGATGATAATTTTTCTAGCTATGATTACACTGGCAATGTAGAATTAAGACAATTATCTGAATAATTCTGTTTTTAAAAATAGAGCAGCTTTGTTTCCTTTTGATTTAATATACTTAGACTCCATGTTTAATTAGGGGGGGAAGTTAGATGGTACAGTGGATAGGCTGCAAGACTTGGCTTCAGGAGCACTCCTCTTCCTGAGTTCAAATCCAGCCTCAGACACTTACAAGCTGTGTGATCCTGGGCAAGTCACTTAACTGTGTTTTCTCAGTTTCCTCATCTGTAAAATGAACAGGACTCCAACATCTTTGCCAAGAAAACATCAAATGGGATCATGAGTTGGACACAACTGAACAGCAACAAAAATGATTTTCCATTTCATTTACTCATTCATTGAATAATATAGGGGGAGACATAAACTGAACAGCCCCTTCATCAACAAAAGGAAAGATTTTTTTGAAGACTACTAAAAACCAAGGAGTTTGTACAAAGAAAGGAGCTGAGACTGGAGATTGGGAGTTGAAGGGAGGGTGGTAGGAAGGGGCATGAGTCCAAATAGTGAGTAGTCCTTATATAAGACTAACAGATCAGAAGACTAGGCCAATAGAAAGAAATGAGAAAAGGTCAAACTTAGAGCAATATTTTTTTTAATTATAAAACTCATGAAAAAAGGAATAGTGAATAAATAAACCAAGTGCTATGCTCCTGAATTTGACCAAGAAACACCCTTACTTTGGCAGAAATATCCATTGTTTTCATTTTAATAATTTAATTTCAATTGCCCTAAATTCAGATTAGGCGTCATTTCTCTAAGATTCTCATGAAACATTAAGAGTGAAAGCCCTTTTTTAAGTGTTCCTTATGCTATGCTGGTTTTATTGGAAAATAATTTTTAAAGTCTCCTCCAAATTCATTAAAAATTACCTATAGCATATCTATCTGTAATATCATAAATCACAGGAAGTCTTGCACATTGATATGCATGGAAGCCCACACCAAGGCACTGGGCTCTCCATTAGGCTGCCAGGGGTTTAGGACTAGCTGACTTCCAGCCAAGTCATCCAAGTGGATAAAAAAAAAAAAAACACTCAAACTAAAAAAAATACCCTGTTCTTGGCCCCTTATTTCTATCCGTTCTACCTTGACACCCTCATTTTAGTCTTGGCAACTTGTCAAAAGCAAGGATGACTGGACAGTCGTCTCCTTTGTGAATTTAGTTTTCTTAGGGAAATAGCAAAAGAACAATAGTTTAGTTGGGGAAATAAATTATTAGTATTCTAGTTCTATTCCCTTAGGTCTAACTCTCTTGTGGGTCCCTAGCTTACTTGAACTGGTTGCAAAGTCAAGATATAGTTGTTATTTGTATCACCTTAGACAGCAGTCGTCAAACTTTTTGGCCTCAAGACTCCTTTATACTCTTAAAAATTATTGAGGAACCCCTCTCCCAAAGAGCTTTTGCTTATGTGAGTTATACCTATCAGTATTTACTCATTCTGGAAATTAAAATATATTTAGGATGCCTTAGTATGTGTACTTCAATGCTTTAGATAAATAATTTTATCTCTCTGAGATCTAATTTCCTCCTTTGTGGGAAAAAAGGGGATATTAATACTGAGGCATTAATCAGAATTGATATGATTAAATATTTTGTAAATAAGAAATAGCTATAAAGATAAGTTATTCTAGTCATTGTGATCACTTTTGAGATCAGATACTATTGCATTTTTGTCTTAGTATCTCCAGTGCCTAGGACAGTGGCTGGCACATAAAGCTTGTTGATAGAATGCTTGGTTATAGCTTCCTCGGGACCCAAGCACTTTGTAGTTGGACAATAATGGTTCCCAAACAGATTAGAATGCTTGCTTCAGGGTGATGGAGAGAAAGGAAGTAATAAAAAGGTAGGAGTGACCAGTTAAGGAGAAGCACTAATATTTGTCAGGGGATTAAAACATTTTCTGGCCAAAGAATTCTTCCTACTTTGGAATTAAAAACAATAACAACAACAAATGTCTGGGTTTTCTTGCTCTGTGCAGATAACTCATCACCACCGCGATCAGTCTTTCATATTTGTTTTCAGGTACCCTTCAAATGTTTCCATATATTGTGGGGAGGACAGACAGATGAGCTCTCCATGGCCCAGTAGAATCATTTTTATCATTGTGGAACATTCTTTCATTCATCGGTCGGCTGTGCTTTCGGAGCCCATCTTGTGCAGTGCACTTCTCATCCTTCCTTTTTGGTCCCAGGCCTTTGTTTGTCACCCATTTAGGATTGGAATAAAGTCTGAAAAAACTATTCTTCAATGAGTCCAAAGAGGGGTCGCGGACCTCTGTTTTCAAGAATGTTAAATTCTCCAGATAATATAAAATAATTGTGGAAATGGTTGGCGAATTAAAGATGGTTGTTATTGATTCCAAAAATACTTTTGCTTTCAGCAAAATACATTTTTAATTACTTTCCTACTAGCTGTCATTTTTCATAAACCAGTCTAGACTATTCGTGCCAAATCATGCAAAAACTGTTTTCAATGAAATGTCTTCTCTTAATATCAAAGATCAGAGCATTTTCCCCTATTTTTTACATATGTGAAGTTTAACAATGCTCTAACGAACACATCACTTGTGCAGCATTTGTGAAACCCCAAGTTCCAATTATAACAAACTGACCAAGAAAACCTAATTTATGATTCTCCCTTTACCTGTTTCCTGATCTGCTACAGACTCTTCTGTGAGGGTCTGCTTACAAACCTATAGAAATATAAATGCAAATAAAATGCAGTTTATTTTTTGCTTTTTTCCTTTGTTGATAATTTGTTATCCATGGATTCCAATTCCCTTTTCCCCAAGCAGTTTAATACAAAGATCAAGATCGCAGAATCTGCATACTCGGAGATGTAGAAAATGTGTGATTCTGTAAGAATTCTTTTCTCCTTATTTATCTGAAGCTTACTGAAATGGAGAGAAGGAAAGGGAATAATTTGAACATTTTTCCTCTTATAATTTTGATTGGAAATGACTAAACCAAGTGGAAATGCCAGGGAAAAAAATGTATATGTTCTAGCAGGAATGTAGATTTTGCTTTAAGCATCAGAATCAATGTCCAAATCTAAAATTGATATAATTGACTGTTAATTAATTCCCTTGATATTTTCATTAACACTTCCAAGCAACAAGTATTCTGTTTGGCACTTCTGAATTATTCAGGAAGTATTCAGATTGCTCTAAGTAAGGTACCATGTGACTGGTGCTATGCTGGAAAATAAACTTAGACCAAGGTCAGCTTCTATTTGACTGCATTTTACTAAGGGAGGGTGGGGGAAGGGTTGAGGACAAGGCTGCAAGTATCCAGATTTATGAAGAGAAACCCTTAGTACTTTTGTAATGGAAAATAAAATTCACCACGTCCATATCACTCTGAACATGGCTTTTTATCAGCACAGAGACTTCCAGAAGAGACGATTAAGTCCCTTGGAACCTTGAGTAAATCAGCAATGGACTTTTCAAGAGTGATTTTTAGACTTCCCAGGGAATAACCAATAGTTTTAGGCACTGCTATGAAATGTTTTAAAATCTCAAGATACAAACTCATCACAACTAAAAATAGGTGGTGGTATTGGGGGGCATTGTTTAATAAATGCATTCATTGCCTCAATTATTTTTAAATATCTAGAAGGAATATGGATAGAGTAGAAGGAGTATTAGGTTAGAATCAAGTGTTAAGAGTTGCAAATCTGTGTTCAAATTCTCCCTCTGCTTACTTACAATCTATGCAATCCTAAACAAGTCATTTGATATCTCTGTGCCTGTTTCCTTATTAGAAAAATGAGAAGGTTGGATGTGAATCCAAAGGCCCCTTCTGAGGGCATCTAGGTGACACGGTGGACAGAGGACTGGCCCTAGAGTCAGGAGAGTTGAAATTTGCTCTCAGACAGTCGATACTTGCTAGCTATGTGACCCTGGACAAGTCCCTCAACCCGAATTGCCCCCTGACACACACACATACACATGGTCCCTTCCAGTTCTAAATCAATGACTTTGTGGGCAGAGTCTTATTCCAAATACTGGGCTAGATACAAAGGTCATTGAAATAAGAAACTGGTCTTAGTGGCCCTTAAGCTCTAGTAGAGACATATAGAACATTGACAAATTGCAATACTGCATAATTAAGTTAAAATGACTATACCATGACTTGGGTTCTGAGTAAAATACAGTAACAGGATGGTGTTATGGGGCAGCTAAGGAAGGAATTGTCATTTTCAGCAGATGCAAACAAGGAGAATAGGAGAAAGATGGAACAAAAGTTAGGAATAATTTCAAGAGACAGTGATAGGGATTGAAGGAAGGTTATTCAAGAGACAGGGACATTAGGGGCAAAGGAGCAAAGATAGGAAAGTCCTGTTAGCAACCAAGAAGTTAGACTGTTCTACAGAAGCCATCTAGGGTTAAGCCAACTTTGCAGTGGGTTAGGTTCATAATGTTAATTTGGGGACCAATGCTCTATCCACTCTGCCAACCAGCTCCCACACTCAGAGAGGTAAATTATATAACCAGAAAGTGTCTGAGCTAAGACTTGAATCCAGATCTTCCTGACACTAAGTCCAAAGCCATTAGGAAACTAGACTTCCCATGACCTCTTGCTGGAAGTCCTCTTGGACTCACTGTCTGTACCAAAAAGCTAATGGACTTTTTTATCAGATGCCCCTCATCTCATTGACTGAACAGCACCCCTCCGACCAATATTTATTATATGTGGTATGGCACTGGCCACTCATTCCCCCTCGAGAAGTTTTGGGCCCCTCCTTGCAGGTTAGATCTAAGATTCTTTAATCCTTGAATCTCCCTTGCCATCCACCACGTGCCCTGCCAAGGGCACATCCCAAGAACCAATAATTGCTGAAGAATGAACGATTATGTATGTTATGTATGTATCGTGCCGTAAGGAATGTTGAAATCGATGGCTTCAGAGAAACTGGGAGATTCAGATGAGCTGCTGCAAAATGAAGTGAGCAGAACCAGGAAAAGCAACTTATATATTATACAAATGACTTTGAAAGACTTAGGAACTTTAATCAAAACAATGACCAACAATGATTCCAGAGGCCCAATGATGAAGAATGCTTTCTACCTCCTGACAGAAAGGCAATGAACTAAATGAGACTCATGTTTTATATCATAGCTAATATGAGACTTTATCTTGCTTGATTTTACATATAGATAGATAGATAGATATGTATAAATAGATATATAGCTAGATAAACGCACATGCACACATATGTATATATATATATATATATATATATATATATACAAATACAGACATATATGTGTGTGTACATATGCATGTATAGATGCTTTTGTAACAAAACTTTATTTTTCTTCTTTTTTCCTGAGCATGAGATAGGAAGAAAAATAAAAGATTTTTCACTGAAAAAAATTAACTTAAAGAAAGAAGGAATAAATTAAAAATTTGTTGCTATTTTTTTTCATTATTGTTTCATGTAAGTAAAACCCTAATCCGCCCTCTTCTTCCACTTCTGGGTTCTACTCCTCAAGTTTATAAACTCTTTAAGAGTAAGGAACAGTCTTTGTATGTCCAAAAATATGTGTCCACCATTAGACTGTGAGCTCTTTCAGATTAAGAATTACCTTTTCCCTTTATATTACAAAGTTCTTACTAGTGCTTGGCACATAAAAGGTACTTAATAAATTTTTGTAGGAAACTCCAGCTTCTGAGATAAAAACCTCACTATTTGACAAAAACTGCCAGGAAAACTGAAAAATAGTATGGCAAAAAATGGACATAGACCAACATCTCACACTATATACCATGACAAGGTCAAAATTACATAATTTAAACATAAAGATGATGACATAAGCAAGTTAGGAGAGCAAGTAATAACTTACCTGTAAGATCTATGGAGAAGGGAAGAATTCATGACCAAGCAAGAGGTGTAGAACATTATGAAATACAAAATGAATAATTGTGATTATATTTAATTAAAAAGGGTTTGCACAAATAAAATCAACACAACCAAGATTAGAAGGAAAGCAGAAAGATGGGAAACAATTATTACAGCAAGTGTTTTGATAAATGATTAATTTCTAAAATATAGAGAGAACTGAGGCAAATTTATAAGAACCCGAGTCATTCCCCACCTGATAAATAGTCAAAAGATATCAACAGACAGTTTTCAGATGAAGAAATTAAATGCAAATTTAAACAACTCTGCAGTACCGCCTTATACCTATCAAATTGGCTAACATGACAAAAAAAGGAAAATAATAAATGGTAGACAAGGTGTGGGAAAATTGGAACACTAATGCATTGGTGGTGAAGTTGTAATCTAATCATTCTGAAGAGCATTTTGGAACTATATTCAAGGGGCAATCAAACAGTACATACCTTTAATCCAGAAATACTCCTACTAGGTCTATATCCCAAGATCTATGATCCCAGAGATCATATAAAAAAGGAAAGGACTCATATGTTAAAAAATATTTATAGCAGCTCTTTTTTTAAATTAAAGCTATTTGTTTTCAAAATATATACATAGATTTTCAACATTTACCCTTACAAAATCTTGTGTTCCTTCCCCCCACCCCATCCCTTAGACGGTAAGTAATACAATATATGTTAAACATATGCATTTCTTCTATATATATTTACACAAATATCATGAGTAGCACTTTTTGTGGTAACAAAGAACTGAAAGTTGAAGGGATGCCTGTAATTTGAAGAATGGCTGAACAAACTGTGATATGATAGAACAATGGAATACTATTATGTAATGAGAAATGACAAGCAGGTAGATTTCAGAAAAATTTTGAAAGACTTCCATG
Source organism: Sarcophilus harrisii (assembly GCF_902635505.1). NCBI lineage: Eukaryota > Metazoa > Chordata > Mammalia > Dasyuromorphia > Dasyuridae > Sarcophilus > Sarcophilus harrisii. The sequence continues at coordinate 458,746,434 of NC_045427.1, forward strand.
AACTGATGCTGGGTGAAGTGAACAGAACCAGAATATTGTGTACAGTAACAGTAACTATTCGATGATCAACTATGGTAAACTTAGATCTTCTCAGCAACACAATGATTCCAAAAGAAACTAATATAGAAAAAAGCTATCCACATCCAGAGAAAGACTGAATGCAGATCAAAAAATATTATTTTCACTTAAAAATTGGGAGGTTTTATAGCTTTTTTCTTTTGTTCTGCTTCTTCTTTTACAACATGACTAATGCAGAAATAGATTTCCATGGTTGCATATATATATATATATATATATATATATATATATAAAACCTTTATCAGATCACTCCTTCTTTTATAATTTTTTTAATGTTGTGAGGGGCTAAGTGACAGAAATTCCATATATCTTGCCATTTCAAAAGAAGAAGCTCTGGGGGATGGGGATGGCAATTGATGGATGCACTGTCCTTAATGCACTGGCTTGACTCTGAAGGGGTTCTCATTTTGAATTTAGGGCAGAGAGAATGAGCTGATCCTTGATGGATGGCAGTAAGAGGGCATAAGGAAATATTTTTTGTTTGTTTGTTTATTTTTATTACTCTCAGTGATAGAGAACACTCTTCCTTAGTTCCTTTGCCCCTATTCCTTGAAATAACAAGGAGACTGGACAAGGGGGTCATAGAATTCTCTTCATGACATTTAAGAAGAAGTGGGGGAGGGGATAGAGAAAAAATATTGGGGATATTTCTAAGACAAAAACACACTATGTACTCTCAATCATTTCATAGAACTTTAAAAAATTAAATACAAACACTGAAGAAAAGTAAAATTAAAGACTATTTTGGTTCTTTTCCTGGAAGTTCTGGTAAGTTAACATCATAAAATCTTCCTTGACAAGTGATTCTCAATCAAGCTGGCAGCTCCATCAATGGCCTCGGGATGGTGGCCTGATTGACAGCTAGCAGATGGGGGACGAATAAGGTTGTCACTACGGCTGCTGATCGCCCCTGAGTTGTTTGTAATGACAGCCAACAAAGAATGGCTGCCTAGAGTGATCTCTTGTTTTACAAGCTAGAAATTAGGAGAACCACCCCCCCAACCCCCAACTCATAGGTCCACATGTTAGAGTCCAGTTTCTATGGGATTTTCTCCAGGCTAGACTGTCTTCTGATTGGAACATGGCCCTTCTTTGGGTACTTGATGCATTGCATAGTCTATTACACTGCAATGATTTATCATCTGTCATCTGGGTTCCAATAAATACAATGTGAAATCTGATGATTCTTCACCCCCCCCACCCTGATAATTCATTGCTCTTCCTATTCTGAGATTCCCTCTTTTATTGTTGTAATGGAGCATTTTCCAATCATGTTCTGCATTTGATCTTGATTGTCTTAAAAAATTAATCAGACACATGTTCAGTATGTTTTTTATCCAAATGTCTCCAGAATGTTTTTTGACAATTTAGAAAAATGTTTTGAAAAATAGTAAAGGGAAATATTTAAGTAATTATGATCCTCATATTGCAAGGCCAAGTGAAGTAAAATAATGTAATGCAAACATGTTTTACAGATTGGTTTAATTATTTGTAAGTACAATAAAATCATATTGCACTAAATGGAAGATTTAAAAGTTGCTCTGTTTCTAGCATTCTTGTTGTCTGAATTGCCTTCACCAAAGTAGAAGCATTATTTTAAAATTCATAGATGTATTATCAAATAATTGATTAGCCACCGACTAGGATCATCATTTGAAATTATTGTCATAATGTTCATTAACTCCACAAAGACATGATTTGGAACAGTATAGGAGGTTTCTCAATGTCGCCTAGTATAGTATGGCTGAAAAACAAACACATAAGCAAAAAATAGAGTTTGGAGCCAGAAATCCAGAGTTCAGATCCCAGCTCTGGCATTTGCCACCTGTGTGGCTATTAACAATCACTTAATCTGAGACTGTTTCCTTATCTAAAAAAATATGGGGGAAGATGTTAGATGTGTAAATTTCTTCTCACCTCTAAATCCTACCTTATTGTGATTCTAGAAGCAGAGATCTCATCAAATCTAACTTTTCTTTTGATGGGTACTTGTAGAAAAAGCACACATATGAGAAGAGAGGTTCAGCACTATCCAATTCCTGCCTAAGGAGACATAATTGTAATGTTCATAAACACAGAGAATCTCCTGGGGTACACGATGTCAATTCAGCCACAGGATTATGTAGAAAAATAAAAAGACTAAATTAATTTTATCATAGTTTGCATTTTCCAGCACAATGAGGTTTATAAAAGACTTTCACTATAACACCTGTGGAAGTTAATCCAAGTACTATTTTCTCCATTGTACAAATGAGGGATCCGAGGTTGAGAGGTAAAGCCACTTGTTTGAGTTTATGTAGCTAAATAGTACAGTAGATACTTAGAATCTTAGAATTAAGATTCTTAGAATTAGAATCAGAATTAGATTAGAATCAGAAAAACTCATCTTCTTGAGTTCAAATCTGGCCTCAGACACTTAACAGTTCTATGACCCTAGACAAGTCACAATCCTATTTGCCTTAGTTTCCTCTTCTGTACAACGAGCTGGAGAAGTAAAATGGCCAATTCCTCTAGTATCTTTGCCAAGAAAATCTCAAAAAAATCAGAAACAATTGAACAATAACAACCAAGTAAAACCTGAACAGAAACACAGATGAGGACTCTTTTTCCCTCATCAAAAGTCCGTGATTCCTCATGCTTCCTGAAAGGAGTCTAGTATACTTAGCAGCAGTGAAAGTAAGTGCTTATCAAAACCCATCAATCAATTCTTTACTGAGTTCTATGATGTGCCTGAACTCTGCTATTTAGGATGAGAAAGGAAGAACAAAGCATTATTTCTGTCCTTGCAATATGATTGTATCCATACCTGAAGTAAAATGGGAATGACAAAGAAGAAAGAGCAATGACTGATGTCAGAACACCTGAGTTCAAATTTTGCCTGTGATGTCAAATGCTTGAATAACCTTTGATAAGACATTGAACTTTCCAAGATTTCATTTTCCTCTCCTTTTAAAGGGTCTTAAAGCTAGATGGTTTCTAGTATTGCATCTGTGGTCCAGGTTCTGGGCAGTGTTGGTCTAAAGTAAACCTTTAAGCATTTTTTGTTTGTTTTTGCATGGTGCAGAAAGGTTCTTCTTTGTTTTTGATTGCTCTGAGGAGCAAGGTTTACTCTTAAAGGAGTGCCTACCAAACCCTCTAAGTAACCTGGAAAATAAAAGGTGGATATTGTGGGTGGAAAACGGAGAGTATTTGTCCAATTCCTAAGTAACATTTGGGTTATGAGTGTCTTGGGTGGCCAGTGGCCAAGGGGAAAAAAAAGGAGGAAGCTAGAAGCTTGCCCAGGTGGAGGACAGTGAAAGGGAGTAGGGAAGTAGAAAAGTCTTAAGGGATAATAGATGAAGGAAGCAAACCCCACAGATGGGGTATTTCTGGGAGGGTGGGATTTGATTCATCTTCCAACCCCTCTATTAATGTAATTCCCTGACTTCTCTTCTGAGGGACCTTTGCCCTCATTTAGGAATTCACTGGTCTAAACCAGGGTTTCCTAAACTTTTTCTATGCATGATCCTTTTTTGTCTGAGAAATTTTAGATATTTTAATTGGTTATACAAATCCAATATTTACTGATAACAAATCATAATTTTGTGACCCTAACATTCAGTTACCAGATTCCCTGGTGGGTCAAGATCCACAATTTAAGAAGTTGGGGCCTAAATAATGTTTTAGTAGAGTTATGAGAAAGGATATCTGCAAGCTTCCAACTTCCAAGTCTACCTAGGAATCCCACGTCATTCTTCTTGTTCTAAATATCTGCTGGCATTTTTCCTTAAATCCCATGAATTTCACCATAAACCCGAATAAAACAAAAGTCTTCTATTTTCTGCTTCCAATCTAATCTCTGAAAAAGGCTGTCTTCTATAATCATTGGTTGAATGCCCAGCTCCATAGGGTAGAATCAGGAGGATTTGTGGGGAAGAATGGAGAGGTCAAGAGGCAGAAGATGGTGTTCTTCTCACAGGGAATTACAATCTATGTGTGTGTGGTTGAGACAGACAAACCCATAGGAATGGAATCAGTTCTCCCACCTCAGCTGCCCCCAGGACCCAGAAAAGTCACTTTGTTTCTTGGGACCTCAGTTTCCTTACTTGTAAGCCTTCAGAGATTTCTTCCACTTCTGAATCTATGATCCCATGGTTCAGTGATCCTGTTTAAAGACCAGCAGTGGCAGGAAGCTCAAGACCCCCTTAGGCTGCCAATCTCATTTCTATTAGGGCATTTGAGCTCAGAGGCTGACATTTATGAGCCTTGGTTTCCTCATTTGTAAAATATGATAATTAATGATAATAATAATAATAATAATAATAATAATAGGGTTCCCTTTATGTACAGCTGAACTCCCTCATTCTGCAAATTGACTCCCCCCACTTATCCACCCCTGTCCATTGTTCCTAATTCTGCCCAAATGAGCCAAATAGAACAATTATAATCCTTCTTGCAGGTGACAGCCTTTCAAATCCTTGAAGACAGCTATCATATCCCCTAAGTCGATCTTGTCTAGGCTAAACATCCCAAGTTTACTTCCAGTGAAAGGCTAAGTAGGCTGGATACTTTTTAGGAGACTTTTACAGCCTTGAGAGCAGCTGGGGAGAGGGGAGAATTTTCTCCATTCTAAAATATGGGAAAAAACCAAGACCCCCTTCTGTAGAGACAGGGTGTACATCTGCCCAGTCTCTCAGAGCTGCCATTCATTTTAATGTAAATGATTTTAAAAAAATGTTTAAGGGGAAAAAAAGAATATTCTCCCTAGTCTATTTAAATTTTTTATTTTATTTCTGACATTTCCATAAGCTTTGAGCCATGGCCTTGAAGGAACCCTTCTTGGTGTGCTTTCTGCTTACAATTAAGCAGCAGGTCTCTATAAAGTTCTAAGGTGCTGTAAGAGAATTGCAATCCATTTCTACAGCAAAGCATTCCCTACCACCAACATGCAGCAAGTGTCTTATCTGGAGGCAGACGTCTTGTTTACTGCATGAGCTTTTGTTTGGTCTGCTGTCTGCATTATAGATGTCTGTAACTTGTTAGGCAGGATTTCTTCATTTTTAGGGAACATCAGCCTTGGCTGGTAGGGTGGATCCAATTTCTTTGCTTTTTGTCTCTTTTGGTTTTGTTTTCTCTCTCTCCTTCTGTCCTGTTTTGTGATTGAATACATTCTACAAGACATCTCTTTCCTTTGTGGGGAAAGAGTGAGTGACCCTGGGAGTAGTGAGGGGACTGGGAAAGCGACTCCCTCAGTGGACTGACAGAACTTTTGATCAGACACAAGTTATCGTCTCTGTTTACAAATGATAGATGTGGCCATTCAAAGAAAGGACATTCAGAGAAAGTGAGGGAAAATGTGTTATATGGTGCCATAGGTGATGCTAAGTCAAGAGGAATTAAGGAAAAGATGGGGGACAAGAAGTTTAGGTGGCCTTTGTTAGATTTCATGGAAATTCATGGCAAGTTCCAGACCAAAAAAAAAAAAAAAAGACACGGAATTTAAGCTGGCAAATACCCTCTTAAGCCAAAGTATTACCAAGTCCATTATGTCAAAGAAAGAAAGAGAAGGAAGGAAGGAACGAACGAATGAATGAAGGAACAAAGGAGCGAAGGGAAGTGAGGAAAGAAGGAAGGAAGAGGAGGGAAGAGGCCTTCTGTTCACATTTATCTTCATTGCCTTAATCTTTTCTCTGTGCATTGTCAGAGGCCCCCAAGATCATTGGCTAGTTGTGCTGATGGTGCTTACGGAGATGTTCTGGGTACTGAAATGAATGACGTGAATGAGACTGAATATGAATTCTATCTTTAATGTAAAAGGGAAAAATACAACAAAGCAATTAAAAAGATTAATTTCTCATTGTGTTCCTGGTCCCATACTTGGTAATAGGTATTATGTTACATTCATTGAGCCCAAGAATACTATGGGACCTTCTCAGGGAAACTTTATGCAAAAACTAGATGTAGTTAGACAGTTAGTGCATTGCATTAGTTAATTTGTATGTTTGACTGGAAAATCAAGACAAGAGAACTCAAGAATATTTGGAAGAGGACTCAAAACCATGTCTAATAAAGATCAGTTGAAAGGATGAAGATCCCTGGTGTGGGGCATGATTTTAAATTCAGAAAGTCAAGAATAGAGCCAAAAGAGAGCTGAAAGATGACCAGTTTGTGCCCCCTGCACAAACTGTAGGCTCTCCACTAGGAGGAGGGGAACTTACAGAGGGATATTCCAGATTGAAATAGCCCAGAGAGATTGGAGGCCACAGGAGCTGAGAGAAGTTCCAGGATAAGACAATGACAGAGATTTGGTTTTGAGGTTCAGAAAACCAAGATGAGAATGAAATGGATTAGACTTCTTATGCTTCATACTAAATGAAATTTAAAAGGTATAGAAGCTATAGTAAAGCAGGTTTCTGCTCATCTTAAGGAAAAAATCAGAACTCAGAATCATACCCTCATTCCTTTTCAATTTATTTTTGCCCCCATTAGAATGTAAGCTCTATAAGGACAGAGACTACTTTTCTTTTTGCTTTCATTTATATCCCCAACATTTAGCACAGTGCCTGGAATATAGCAAATACTCAATATTTCTTATCTTCCTTTTAGTTTCTTTCCTTCCTTCCTTTTAAAAATTTTTCAGTTACTTGAAGACTACCATTATATCCCCTTTAATATTCTCCAGTCTAGAAATCTTCAGTCCTTTCCTTCAATTTATCCTCATTAAGCATGGTTTTGGTGGAACTAGAAGATGGAAAATGATTCAGCAAAGAAGACCAAGATGGAACAATATGCTAAATAAGTGAGAAACCAAGAGAGTACTCTTGGAAACTAAGTCACGGAAACTAAAATTTTGGTTTTAGGAAGGATATAGTAAACTGGAGAAAAGAAGAGGACACAGGGGTGACATACTGCAAAGAGAACAAAAAATTTGAGAAAAAGTGCCATTGGGTTTAGCAAACAATAGATCATTGGCAACTTCAAAATAGACTCAATGGTTCCTTCAAAAAATTAACTGGCATAAGTCATAAAGAAACTCAAAGCACCTAGAAACTAACTCAATCAGCAAACCATCTCCTGGTCAAATAGAAATACATGGTAGGCAAAAGACAATACTTATTTAAAGTATAAAATGGTTTGTAAAACTAAACAAAGATGATGAGAGATAATGAGCAGTAATACCTCATCAAACCACCAAAAAAAAAAAAAAAAAGAGTTTAGGGGACACCAAGTTTAAAGAAAGCTTTACCCAATTAATCCAAATCATTCCAAAGACATCTAAGAATTAAATTAGAAGGAGGACTAAGAATTTAAGAAAAATGGGAGATCTATAAATGTTTCCACAGTAAATCCATTCCCCTTCAATGACAGAGAAGCTATTATTATATGTAGATTCTAATATCACTTACTCATGGGGAAGTAGGAATTGCAGTGAAGAAGGGGATGACATAGGAGAAGGATATACTGTAAATGACATGATTTTGAGAGCTTTAGAGGAACTGAATTTCAAGATATTTGTAAGGGGGAAGAATTTCACATCTTTAGAGGGAAAAATTCCAGACCCTATTGCTACCCCAAAAAACACGATTGAGAAAATATCACTACCTATCCTTCCATCTACCCACTTTCCAATCTCTCAATCTTGACGAAAATTCCCTTTTCTGCAACAAGGGCATCCTCGATGAAGGTTCGGTAAGACAAAACAGGCCTTTGCAAAAGAATTTTCTTATATAGCAGGATCTAGTCACTCCATTGACTATAAGGTACAGAGAATATAAGCTCGCACTCTGCTTATTGTTTGTCAGCTTAGTGTTTGATTCAGTAGAGCAAAATGGAAACTTTACAGACTCTCCTCTCCCAAGGTGTCTCCCGTGCATACATCAAAATCATACAAGATTCCTTGGAAGACAAGATAACAGAGATAACTTTTTTGATAACCCACTTCAAAATGGATACTAAGAAAAGCACAAAACAAGGAAACATATGTTTGCCAAATCTGACACCATCTGAGGAGCTCCGAGAAACTCTTGAAATCCAGTGAAGACCACTCTCTCTCTCCCAGGCCTGCCTCCAGCTCCCCCAGGCAGGGGAGAGAGGGAGGAGGATACCTTGAGGCTGTTTTCTGTCTCTCAGCAGGAAGCCTTGTGTTCGGTTTGGAGCCTACCCACAGAGGCATCGCCACACCCTCCCGGGGGCAACACGCCCAAAACACAGCTGGGTCAGGCCACCCCTGACAGGCAGACAGCAGCTGAGGCAGATGAGACCCAGCCAGTCTGAGGAAGACGAAAATCTGGGCGAAGATTTATTCTCTTTTTAAAAAAGGAATTAAGTGGAACAGTTTGATCTAGCAAGGAGAAAGAGTCTGGCTCAGACGTCCTGGGCTCTCTGAATGGCTGGCGGGGTGTGTGACATTGCAAAATTCAATGCCCTTTCTCAGATCTCCTCAGTCTTGATCTCATTGCAGTGGTCATAAGAGCTCTGAATTTGGGGTCAGAAGACGGGCTTCTAGTCTTGGCTCTGAGACTGATACCGGGCAAATGTGGGACAAATCATAATCTCCTCAGGAGTTAGTCCCTTCTCTAAAATGAGAAAGCTAGGTCCTAAAATGGTTTCCAGACACCCTGAACTATTAAGTAAGAGGAAGAGAAGTTAGAAGTTTGGATATTAAGGTGATAGGTCTTGCTAAAGTATAAAAAGTGCTAATAAAATCATTAAACTCAGGACAAGAGGTCTTTATGGAAAACCCCTGTGCCTCACCTTATACAGGTTAGTTTGGGGAAAAGGAAAGGAGATATCATTGAATCATAGGATCACAGATCTAAAACGCAAAGAAACCAGAGGCCATTTAGTGCAAACCATTCATTTTACAGATGAGGAAACTGAGGTCCCCTGATTTGCCCAAAGGTGCAAAAGTCAGGATTTGAACTCAAGTTTTCTGACTCCAAAACCAGCACTTTTCCCCTCTGTGCCAAGCAGTAGGAACAGAAAAGGAAAAGGAAGGGCCTTTTTGTTCTAGAAATTCAAACATTAGTTGGGAAAACAGGATTCATGAGTGAAATAACCAGAGAATATGATAAAATATTGTTGAAGAAAACTGGCTCCACAGACAGAAGAACTGGATTCAACCTGCTTCTGATGTTCCCTCTGCACTTTGGACCAAGTCAATTAGCATCCCTGGGCCTCAGTTTCCTTATCTGTAAAATGAAAGGATGTGACTAGACAGTCTCTAAGGTCCTTCCCTGCTCTAGTTCTGTGATCCATGATGCATAGAGTTATATTGCACAAAGTCAACCAATCAGAATTCTTTGAGAGATGAGAGATCAGCCTAAGCCAGAGGAGACAAGAAAGGTCGGAAGATGGAGGGCACACCATGGCTCAGAATCAAGAGGTGGGGCAGGGAGGGCTGGAGAAAGATCCAAGAAGAGAGTCAATATGGAAAGCAAAGCTGCAGCCAGATTCCAGGATATCTAGCCTCTTTCTAGCTCAAAATGAACAAATACATGTAACATTTTTAGAACTAATATCCAATTTGTTGAAAAGACACGAGTAGAGATTAAAGTAGGTGAAATTTTTAGTATTTGGCAATAAGTCAAAACTAGAAGTTCTTGGTTATTCGGGTCCAAGTCTTGGCTTTAAAAAATTCAGTGCAGGAGGAAACATAAGAAAATTCCTGAATGTAACTCTGGAACATATGACATGTACAGGAGACTGGAGGGAAAAGGCATTTAACCATGACCCCTTGGCAATGCCAACAGATAAAGCTCTGGACACTTCACTATCTCTTGTGTTCTATATCCCACCTGGCCAAATGACTTCCTCATGTCCTGATAAACCATTATAGTGACTCCATTTGTCTAAGGTATCCTGTCTCCTGAAGGCCCCTGGGAAATCGCATATATCCTGTCTAGGAACATTAAGTCATAAGAAGGCAAAAATATATTAGTACATATTAGCTAGTTATCACCTAGACAAGCAAAGTTCAGGGTCATGAAGGAATAGGATATAGGACAAATGTACTGATTTTTATAATAAAATTATAGGATCCTAGAATTGGAAGGGATCTCAGAGATCACCCACCCCATTTCTTTCAAGGTATCTCTGACAGATGGTCACAAAGCTTCTCTTGAAATTCCTACAAAGAAACTCATCACAGTGAGTCAATCCATTTCACTTTGAGATAGCACTCATAATTGGAAGTTTTGTTTGGTGGGATGGATATTTTCCTCCTTATATTGAGTTGAGTTCTATCTCTCTGCAACTTCCTGCATATACTAGGTCTGCTTTTTAGGGCCAAAGGAAAGAAATCTGATCATTCTTCCACATGACAGTCTTTAAAATATAGAATATAGATGATGTATCTCCTAAGTGTTCCTTTCTCCAAATATCCCCAGTCAGACCAGGGGTGGGAGACAGAAAAGAAAAGTGGATAGAGAGGGAAAGGTTTGTCTAAGGTAGAGACAAGAGAGAAAAGGGGTAAGACACAGATCCTGAAGGAGGGTTAGGGGAAGAGAAGACAAACCCCCTTTTCCCTTAGTTTGCCTAAAGCCAGCCTTCAGCATGATATAGAATATAGAATCCTTTCAAAAGAAAGGCAGAGCTGGGTTTTCCTGATGTTGGACTTAGTTACTTATTTTTAGACTAAAAACAACCCCCAAAACTTTTTTGTGTGTATATCCATATTATTCTACTTCAGCAAAAACAAGCAGAAATACCCGAAGGGGGAAACAACCTAAACTATACTTTTGCTTATTAAGTTAAAAAAAAAACAAAAACAACACACACACACACACACACAAATACACACACACACACATCCCACACTCCAATCCACCAATAAGCTCTCAAAACTCACTGAACATCAGAGTTACTAGATAACTTATAGTGGAGAACAGAAAGAGGGGATGAAACTGCTCTAAGTCACAGAGCATGTGGGTGTCAGAGTGCAGCCCTAGAAATCCTGACTCCCAGATTAATGTTCTTTCTACAAGAAGTTATTTGGTCCCTGTTTCCTGTCTCCTATAGAGAAACAACCTGCTTTTTAAAATTTTCTGTTTCTGAACTGTCCGTGCTCTATCATCTTTCAGTGGGCTTTTGGACCCTTACTTCCTTGGACCAGGGGAAAACCTGAGAGTATCAAATTGCCCATTTGTTGTGAAGGGATCCATAGAACCAGGACAACCAGTTTTCCATCTGGGTTCTCTGACAGTGTCCTGTCTACACTGATGGAAAGGTTCTTGGCATTTTGTCTACCTCTTGTGCCTTAGTCACAGCAGGAATACATCTGGTGGGTCTGGACTTTCTTCATCAGCAAATATTTACCAAGAGACCTTTCTGGGCACCCACTGGAACAGAGGAATTTCACACATGCAAAGAAGGCAGTGGGTGGCTAGTATGGTAGATGCCCAGAGAGACTGACCACCTGGACCTAACCGTGGAGACATCCTATCGCAGTCCTTCCACTCTCTACTGGACCACCTGATTTGAATTAAAGCTTGGGGAGAGAGAGAGAAAAAGAGAAAGAGAGAGAGAGAGAGAGAGAGAGAGAGAGATATTATTGGGGGGTGGGGTGTAGAAGAGGAGAGAAGGACACAAAATGCTTTGTAAGCACATATGGGATGCTCTGCAAGTCTAAACTGTTGATGGATTGTTTGCCAATAAAGAAAGTCCCACAACATAATAACAATCAGATGGCTCCTTGGCTAGGGTCTGTGTTTGTGCTCCATGCAACTGTCTGGGCTGGTGTTTGCAAGACCTAGGCTGGAGGGGTGGAGGAGGGGTTGCAATAGAGAATGAGAGAAGATATGGTCTCACACACAGGATTTCAATTTGATGAAGTCTTTGGAAGATTCTGTTCTACTCACCATTGTGGGAGGGAGGGAAGGAAGGAGAAGGGAGAGGGAGAAAGTAAGAGACAGACAGGCAGACACAGAGACAAAGAGAGAAAGGGGGAGAGAGAGAGAGAGAACCCAATGAAATCACTTTTTTCCTTTTCCTTTTTTGGAAGAGATCCAGAAGCTCTAACTCAAGTCCCACTGTCTCCAGTATGTCTTTACAGCTGCCTAAAATCCTTCTCCATCTCCTATTGCACTCATCATCACTAACCATCTAAATGTCTCTCATTTCCTTATATTGGGTTGAATTCTCTCTTTAACTGTCTACCTATTCTGGATTTGTGGTCCAATGAAACATACATGATGCTTTTTTCCATATGACAGCCCTTCAAATCCTAGAAGACAGCTCATGTTCCTCCTAAGACTTTTTTTCTCCAGTCTAAACATCTCCATTCAGACAAAGGGAGACAAGAAAGCAAAGGTGTAGAACACGAGTAGCTGGAAAAGAAATCGAAGGTGGAAGAAAATGGTGTCACACACAGGACTTCAGTTGGGTTAAGTCTTTGGCAGATTCCATTCCATTTACCATATTGGGAGAAAGACTGACTGACCCAGGTAGGGATGAAAGGTAGTAGTAGAAGCTCTTTTGGAGTTTCATTACATAAACCTCAGGGAACAAAAATAGGCATCATGGCAATTAGTTCAAGATAAGTAGATTTCTGTTTCTTATAAGGAGAAATAATTAAAACCCTAATTACTTAAGTTGTCCAAAAGCAAAACAAGCTGTTTTGTAAGGTAATGAGTTCCTTGGCAGTGATTGTCTTCAAGTGAAAGTTGGACAATTACTTGTAAGGAATTTTGAAAAACGTATTCTATCTAAGAATCTTTCAACCCAGAGAATAAGACAGTAGATTAAGAAAATAGTTAATTATTTTATGAGTATTAGACAAGTCTCCTTAAATGTTAGCTCTTCTAGAAGAGCATTTTATTCTATTAAATACTTACTACAATTCTTAGCTCTGCCAAGGATATAGACTAATAATCTCTCTCTACAAATTCTGTGGTGTTTGCTTATCTGTGTATATGTTACACCTCCCTTTACAGAATGAAAATCTGTTAAAGACAGAGACTTTGGTTATTGTGTCTCTGCACCCCCTTGACCATGTCTTGGACTAGTGCCTTGCACTTAGTAAATGATTAATAAATTTCATTGACTTGAAACCAATAGTAACTGAATTAATGCACCAATATGTATTGAGTACCTATCTCCATTTCTTGTAACTGGATATAGGATATGGATCCCCAAAAGAAAAATGAAAGAGAAGATAGAGCTTTCCCCTTTTTTGTATTATTTATTGAATTAAACTGGATTATTCAAAAATAATCCTGTGGTGGGGGAGAAGGCAGTCCAGAGTTCACTTTATCCATTCCCCTGCATCAAGAGAAGACCTTTTTTTAAATAAACACATTAGACCAATCAATGTCAAATCAAGTCAGCAAGTGTTTGTTGTCCTTCCTATCCTATCCTTTAAGCAGATTCCACTACTCAGCTTGGTGCTGCCTCTTTCTATGGAGAACTGGCCCTAGGGAAAGAGAACAGCTTTGTCCTATAGACTTTCAAACAGAAGCAGCTTCGAGGGTCAGTGTCAAGGCACTATGACATTTTCAAATGCAAATAATGCCAGGAAGGGTGATGTTCTGTTATGTTTCCCCCATCATATTTGATGAGACAGTGGGAGGCATCCTATGATTCCATTAGCAGGAAAGGAACTGAACTCTAGGATATGATCAGCAAACTCTTCAAACTGCTTTGCAAATAAACGTGTGGGGTTTGGTGAAACCCAAAATGCACTTTGCCAAATGTGTTTTTGTCCCTCCTCTTCATTTTGAAACCCATGTGGATTCCAAAGGAAATTGAATCCATATGTTTCTGATTCATTTACACTGAACTCATCAAAATGCAATTTTGCAACAACTAGTTGACGTCCAGGATGACTTTAGAAGCCTCATTATTATGCCTTCTTATAAGCCCCTCTCCCTTGGAGACAGGAAGCTCTGCTTTGCTAAGAGTGGGTGGAATTGGAGACACTGGGGGAATCAGGGAAGAAGAGCCAGAAGACTGGGGTATTTTCTAACTTTGATCATCCATAGGATGGACAGTCTTAGCTTTGTGGTGAAGAGGAGGAGGCAGCCCAAAGGGATGCTGAGGGAACATCCCAATGGGTACCATTAGGATGGTGGACTTTGGGGGAATAAAATCTAAGTTGCAAGGTAGAGCTAAATATATCCAGGGAACTACTGTACCAAAGTTATGCTTCTCTACTGCAATTTTATCAGTTTTTGGCGAGTTTTGTTCTGTTTTGTCCTTAAACCTCCTAACAATCAGCAGGCATTTAATAAACACTTAATTACGTGCCAAGTACTGTGTTAAGTACTAAGACAGAAGAGAAACATTCCCAATTTCATTTCCCTTGGCCTTCCAGCATGGCTCTGTTCCTATTTTCCTTCTTCATTGACCCCTGAATATTCCATAACCCTTCCTACCCTTTCACCTTTGCTCTTATTATTTGAAAGTATTCCTTTTTTCTTTGCCATCTTTCCAAACCCTACCAACTCCTAAAAGTTTAATTCAACACAAACCTCCACAAAATTCCACAGATGCTGAAATCTTGCAGCATAAGTCAAACATAGAGATGTACAAATATATTAGATAGGAACCTGGACTCAAATCCTGGATTCACATTCTAACTAGCTTCATGACAAGTTATTTGATCTTTTTTATACTTCTTGTCATATGACAAATGAGATAGTTTGAATCAATGACCTTTAGTGTCCCTTAAAACTCCAAATAACTGGGACAGTATCCCAAAGAGATCATAAAAAAGGGAAAAGGACTTAATGTGCAAAAAATGTTTCTAGCAGCCCTTTTTGTAGTGGCAAGGAACTGGAAAGTGAGTGGATGCCTATCAGTTGGAGAATGGCTGATTAAATTGTGGTATATGACTGTTATGGAATATTATTGTTCTACAAGAAATGATTAACAGGATAATTTCAGAGAATCCTGGAGAGACCTACATGAACTGATGCTAAGTGAAGTGAGTAGAACCAAGAGAACATTGTACACAGCAACAAGACTATACAGTGATCAACTCTGATGGACTTGGCTCTTTTCAACAATGAGATGATTCAGGCCAGTTCCAATGGACTGGTTATTGAGAGAGCCATCTGCATTCAGAGAGAGGATTATGGGGACTGAGTGTGGATCACAACATGGTAGTTTCATTTTTGTTGTTATTTGCTTGCTTTTTTTTCTTTCTCACTTTTCTTTCCTTTTTTATCTGATTTTTTCTTGTACAGCATGATAAATGTGGAAACATGTATAGAAGAATCACATGAATTTGATTACTTGTCTAAGGGAAGAGGTGAAGGGAAGAGAGGGAAAAAATTTGGAGCACAAGGTTTTTGCCAGGGTGAATGTTGAAAACTATCTATGAATATGTTTTGATAACAAAAAGCTTTATAAAAAAAAAAAAAAAACTTCAGATAGATAATCCTGTGATCCAAAAAGACAAAAATAAAGAATTTATTGAGCACTTATTACTTGCCAGGCACAGTTAAGAGAGTACAAAAATCAATACTGATTTTTGAGAAGAGAAGAGAGAAAAGAAGAGAAGAGAGAAAATTAGAGTGGGAAGGGGAGTGGAAAACAGAGAGACAGACAGGGACAGAATGACACATACAGACAAGATATACAGAGACAGACCCAGAAGGACAAAGACAGAGACAGAGAAAACAAAACAACAAATAAAAGACAAATAAAAAGAGAAACACAGAGAGAGATAGAGAAAGACACTCACACAGAGAGAAAGATAATAGAGTGAGACAGAGAAAGAAAGAATGAGATGCTGCCCTCAAGGAGCTTACATCATTATAAGGAAAGATAATACTATAAGGGAATGGTGGACAAGGAAGGGAGTTTAGGGAGGTAGAAAGGCACTATTATGGGGATGGGGATGAATAGAGATCTGGATGAGAAATCAGATAAGCCTGAGTTTGAATCCTGCTTCTAATACTTGGGAATTGTGTGACTCTGAGCCTGTCTCTTAATCTCTTTCTGGATTCAGTTTTTTCATCTGTAAAATGGGATAGCAATATCATCTACCTCATAGCATTGAAGTAAGGATGAATTGACTTAATATATGTAAAGCACTTTTCAAACTTTAAAGCACTATGTAAATGTCAGCTATGATTCTCAGGAAGTGTTTTAAGAATGGACTAATCCAAATCCCTCATTTTATACAAGAGATATAGGAGAGATAAGACCCTGATAAGTGATAGGATGTGACTAAAGTCACATTGTAAAAAGCAGAGCTCTGATTCCATCCTAGGTTCATTGTTCAATTAGCATTCCTCGGCCTTAGTTCCAGCCACACAGCTATGTCTTGCCACTGAGCATGTGATTACATGCTATGGTCAATTGATTTTTACTTGTTTTGTGAGTGAATATGATGGGCAAGGACCGTATCCTAAAAATTCATCATCCCTAAAATATAACAGAACATGGAAATGCATATTCAGTAGGTGCTCAATAAAGATCTTTTAAATCTATAAAATTATCCATCTGTTGTCAAATATGTATCATTATTGTTGTTAACAACTATGATGATAATTTTCTGTTAAAGTCTTTTTCCAGTGTCTCATCATATGACATCATGTTCTCAAAAACCAGTTCAACAAAATTCTGACAGGTCCTAACAAACTGGAGAGGCTTTGGAAGTGGGCCTGATAACTGACTATGCAACAGGTTATGAAGACTAGTCTAGCTATATCTGAAAATATTTATTTTTCAAATAGAATTCTATTTTCCAAATATGTGCAAAGATAGTTTTCAACATTCACCTTTGCCAAACCTTGTGTTCCAAATTTTTCTTCTTCTCTTTCTCTCTCCTCCCAAAACAGCAAGCAAAATGATATAGGCCAAACATGTAATTCTTCTAAACATTTCCTTATTTGTCATGCTACACAAGAAAAATCACATCAAAAAGGGAAAAAACACAAGAATGAAATAAAAAGCAATCAAACAACAATAATACAAAAAAAAGATGAAAATACTATGTTTTGATCCACATTCAGTCTCCATATTTCTCTCTCTGAATGCAAATGGCACTTTCTATCACAAGTCTATTGGAATTGCCTTGAATCACATCATTGTTGAAAAAAGGCAAGTGGGTGGGAATGTTTATCACTGAGTTTGCCACAGTGTGGTAGGTTTTTCTATCCACTGAGGCAGTGGTTCATACTAATGAGAGGGGACACACACCAAGGAGAACTCATGTCCTAGAAGTATAAATAATACAAGGGAGGCCAAGGCTGTCTACTTATGGAATTAAGCATGTCCACTGACATGATATTGAATGGATTTTTAAAACTGGGGCTACCCCCTCCCCAGAAGTTTGTCAACCTGATATCTCCTTTTGATGATCTATAAAATCAAATGTGAAACACCTAACACAAGTTATAATTAAATTTCATTTAGGAGATTCCCCTAGAATAAAATTCTATGCCCAGAGTAACAAATCAAAAAGAGAAACTGGTCCTTTAGCTTTAGTTTAGGGCCCTAAAATCAAACCATTTTATGTGAACCCACTTTTTTATTGGTTCTTAAGTCATGAATTATAGTAAAAAGACAACAGCAATAATAACTCACAATTATACAACAATTCAAACTTTACAAAGTCTTTCACTAACAATAGCTCTATAAATAGACAGTTCTAAAAGGCTTGCACTATTTTGCATGTGAGGGTTTTGAGTCTGAGAGAGGTAAAGTGATTTGCCCACTCACATAGCTTATAAATAAGAGTCAGGAATCAAAGTAGAAAAATTCTAGGACTCTATATGGTACTAGGCTAAGGACAAAATTGCTGCAGGTGAGAGAGGCAATATTCTCATGTGGAGAGAATGTCAGGCTTGGAAGCAAAACTACCTGAATTCAAATCCTGCCTCATATATTATTGACACCTCAGATACCAGGCTAAGTCATTTAATATCCCTTGGCCTTGGCTTCTCATCTGCAAAATGAGTAGATTGATCTAGATGGTCTCTAAGGCTCCATACATTTCTAAAACACAATCTCTGTCCCCTAGGAACTTGCGATGTGTGTGGGGAAACAAGGATCACACAGGCAACAATTAAAGAATTGAATGCTATGAAATGAGTTGCCAATTTTGTGTTCCAGGCAATAAATGAGAATATAGACAGAGAAGAGAGAGGTCAGTATAGGAAACCCTGGGGAAACAGTGACGCTGATAACAGCAGTGTTCAGGAAACCCAGGTTTACACAGCCCCTGGGAGAAAGCCTTCCATTCCAGGTGGGATGGGGAGAAATGTGCTCAATGCCATCCCTGCTGCTCTGTTCAGACTTCTGTGCGGCTCATCAGCAAGGCACCAAACAGGGCATCTGCTGGGCAACATAAGGCTCTGGAGAATTCTGAAGGCTTAGAAGGCAACAGTTTGAAGAAAGCACACGCTACTAATAAAAATAACCAAAAAACCTCCCAGGGTGAGTGGCTGGGTTCCTTCTTCCTCAGCTGTTAAAGATTCCACAATGAGTGGGAGGAAGAGATGGAGCAGATGCTTTTGGAGAGTGAACCCAGAAAGGAAGGATTCCCTGTGGTGTAGAGGGTCCATTGAAGAGGAGGAAAAAGAAAAAGTTTGAGGGACCCTGCTGACTGATGGCCCATCTCCTGATGTTCCTTGAGGCACAGACCAGGATTTTCAGTTTTTGTTGTTGTTCAGTCATGTCCAATTTTTCATAATACTGGAGTATTTTGTCATTTCCTCCTCCAATTCATTTTATAGATGGGGAACTAAAGCAAACAGGGTTAAGTGACTTGCACAGGGTCCCACAGCTATTATCTGAGACCAGGTTTGAACTCAGGGAGATGAGTCTTCTTGACTTGAGACAGGATATTCCATCCACTGGACCTAGATATCCAGGAGTTTGAATAGAAGAATAACACAAATAATATAAGGGTCTTCCCCTACTCCTCCCCTCACCTCTACTTTCCTACCCTGAAACCTAGTCCCACCCCTTACACCTTGGGCTTGAAAGAGAAATAAGAAAAGGAGAAGATAAGAGGAAAAAGGAAAACAGAAGAATGAAAGAGAAGGAAAGAAGGAAGGGGAAAAGGAAGGGAAATGGGAAAGGAAGGCAATAAGGAAGGGAAGAGAAGGGAAGGGAATGGGGAAGGGAAGAGAAGAAGAAAGAGAAGGGAAGGGAAAGAAAGGAAGAAGAGGGAAGGGAAGGGGAAAGGAGAGGGAAGGGAAGCAAAAGGAAGGGAAGGAGGAAGGGAAGCGGAGAGAAGGGACAAGGGAAGGGAAGGAAAGGGAGGGGAAGAGAAGGGAAAGGACAAGGGGAGAAAGAAAGGAAGAAAAAAGGGAGAAAAGAGAGAACTAGGACCAATGGCTGGATTTTATAAGGAAGCAGATTTCAATTTAAAATAAAACACTTTCTCACACTCAAGACTGCCTACCACTGGGAATGGGCTGCCTCCTAAAGCAATGCTTCTCCATTAGCAGAAGTGGTCAAACAAAGCCTGGATGATTCTTGGAGAGAAATTTTCTAACAGACATCATCCTGATGTAGTCACAGAGTAGACCCATCATCCCCTCTCCCTCTCCCTCCATTCCATCTGCACAGCATCAGTTGTGACCCTTAAATGGGGAAGCAAAGACAAAAGCCAAACAGTTACTGTCCTCAAGGAGCTTACATTCTATAGGGAGAGACTGCCGAGGACCATTCACATGTCCTGGGTAGTGCTTGGCTCCCCTAGCCATGGAGGTGTGCCTATAAGCACGATCAGCATAAATGCTTGGCAGGGTGTGCTGTCACATCCCACACACTGTCCTAAGCCTGCCATCCTACCTTACTGAGGAGCAGAGCGAAGCAGCTCTGGACAATTTGAATGCAATAACCTCCCATCCAGAATGATTTGTAAGATCTGATAGAAAATTGTAGAAAATTTGGGATGTTGTCAATCTTTCAAGCTAGGGGGAAGTTCTGAAAGGGATGTGTAAGGGGGGAGGAAGGAAAACATCAAAGTATGAAATCACTCTATCTGGAGCTAGTGATGGAAAGGGCAGACATATTGCCAACTCCCTAGTGATCTTTTTTGTGCAGCCAGCGGTTGTTGTGATGCTTGACATTGGTAAAGGAAGGCCGAACCAACTAGGTCTGATGCTTTTTGAGCTCTAATTAATCAATCAACAAGCATTTATCATGGGCAGACCATGTATCAGGCACTGTGCTAATGACACAAAATCTGTCCTCAAGGAACTTATATTTTTAGTGAGTACTCCAGCCTTACTCTTTTATAGCAAGGCTTGGTACAATTCTCTTTCAGGGTTCTTGTGATATCCCTCAAGGGGCATCAATTATTTTTCCTAATGTTGTTGGGTCAAGATGCTGTTCTGAAAGGTTCCACCCCACCCCATGCTATGTACAATTAACTGCTGGTGACTAGTGCCCCAGTTTCATTTACCTAATGAATATCAAGTAGATTTTACAAAAGGCTATTTACTGTAAAGATTAGTAGTAAGAATAGATGTGCAGCCATTTCCTCCCAATTCCTATGGGGCATCATCTCCCCTATACCACCTCAGTTCTTGGGAAGAGTGACTTTGGATTTAATGGAATTTCTCCATGGCAATAGTCCCCTAAACTCATGTCCAAATGTAGCACATCTGTTGGATGAGTCCTTCTCTCAGGTACCCACAGCCACTTGTTGGAACATCAATGTTCGGGTGCTTGCAAAATCTAGCCTGAGCTCTGCTTCTGGACTTTAGGTGGTTTGTTCTCCTAATCTTCTGAAACTCACAGTGTTGTAGTCTCTAACATCCTTTCCTATAACAAAAGAACAAATTTAAGGCAAAGAATCAAAGCCTATATTAAAGTCTTTCCACCTCAAAGGAGAGGAAAAGGTTTGAGGGGGCTGAGACCTTTCTCTGTGTAACATTGTTTCTCTTCTCTCACCAGAATTCTGACAGCAGGAAGAAGTTCACTGAAGGGAAAGGGGACTCTGGCTGATGAGTATCTTGCAAATCCAAGCTCAGCTCCAGTGATACACCCAGTCCAGGAAAGATTTTCCTATTCTTTGTGGTTAGTTAATTTAAATCAGTTACAGACTATCTACACCTGCCCTCAAGTCCAAGTAGGAATTGCATCAGCCCGGTGCACTCCTAACAACTGAGCCCATTGGCTAGTTCTCTGCCCCATATCCTGCTAAGGAAGGCGCCCCATGTGGAGTGTGTTCTTTGGTCCAGGCAGTCACAGGCATTGGGAAGGGAGCTCTGGTACATTAGAGTGTTACCCTCATTCTAGTAATAGTGACATTCATTATTTCATTATTATTCCCTGAGTAAGAAATGGATGGCGGGTAATACACAGAGAGACCTTACATCTCCAGGGTTACAGGGACTTAAAATCCCATCCCCTGCCTACTGACACTTAGCATGTTCTTTGGAAAGGGGACTTGCAGTGCCATCTGCCGGCAGATACAGAGAATTGCAGGAGGAGTGAGGTCTGGGACTATCTGATGTGTTTTTTGCAGTTTTTTCCTTTTTTTATTTTTCATAATATTTTATTTTTCCAAATATGTGTAAATCTAATTTTCAGCATTCATTTTGTAAAATTTTGCGTTCCAATTTTTTTCTTTCTCCCTTCCTTACCTCCCCCTCCCCAAGACAGCAAGCAATCTGACATAAGTTAGCTATGCGCAATCCTTTTAGACATATTTCCATATTTGTCATGTTGCTGCACAGTTTTTAATAAGTATGTATCACGTGGGCAGCTTTTTGAGTTCAAATTTGGCTTCAGACACTCACTAGCTATGGGAATCCAGGCAAATCACTTAACACTGCTTGCCTCAGTTTCCTCATCTGTAAAATAAACTGGAGAAGGAAATGACACATCACTTCAGTTTTTCCACCAGGAAAACCCCAAATGGGGTGATGAAGAGATGGACATGACTAAAAAAATTAAACAACAACAAAAGACACATGATTAGTACTCCTTAAGGTGCTACTGCAGCACCTGCTGAGATCCTGACCAATTGAATGACTCTAGAAAACTGGGACCATACAGGTTTGCTCATTGATGGGTATAAACATTTTCCATGAGCTCTTCTATGAGATATAATTATTTTCTTGATCTTTAAATAACTTTTTTTCCTTCACCTTTCAAAACTGTGTTTTCAAGGGAATTGAATGAGAGTTTCCAAATTTTCTGGAAGGTGAAGTTAATCAGAGAGGCAAAAAATCCCCCAAAGTAGACCTAGGACTTTTCATTATATCTCTGACCCAAGAGTTACATCTGTTTATGCCAATAGGCATGTGCTGTGATGGAAGAACATAGAGTTTATTCTCAGGAGGCATAAACTCTTTAGCAGTTGGGTGATCTTGGGTACATCACAATTATCCTAGCTCTTAGTTTCTCCGCCTGTAAAATATATCAGTTAGACTTGGTGATGTCTGAGATTTCTTCTGATACTGATATTTTATATTCTCTATCTCCCTTATCTCTTTGACAATTCTATGTCCAGGTCATCACATATTCTGGATAAAAAAGAATTTGCTCTCCTATATATGTATGTATACATACATACACATATATATGTATATATGTATACGTGCACATAAATACCTACATAGACAAACATATGTGTATACATATATACATGTGTGTATATATTTGTCTCTATTTTTACTCTTGCATACCCACAATTTTATTTTTATCCTCAACATAGTCCTACAAGTCTGGAAGAGCAGGGATTGCTATCTTTATTTAACGGATGAAGAAACTGAGAGTAAAAGACTTGGCTAAGGTCACAGAGTGAGTTAGTGTAGGAGCTAAGGGTAGGGCCCCGGGGGCTCCTGGCTCCTAGCCCAGTGCTCATTGGCAGAGTGAGAATATGTGTGTCTCACAGTTTAACTACAACAGCTGCTGCTGCCTGATGCCTTGAGATTTTCTCGGACATCTCAGGAATAATGGAAAGAAATCCATTAGGTCTCTGACCAGGTTCAACTTCCGGGGCCAGACAGGATTCTGAGGTGTTATATTATCAGTATGCTCTATGGCTCCATAACAGGTTAATGGCCCATTTAAAAGTAAAATTTTGACCAGTTAATAAGGCCTCCTGTCTCTGAATCCAGTATAAACACAAATACAAATGCACCAAGTGTAGAGGTCACTCCAGGGTCAGGGTGTTTAAGGCAGATAAGTGGGAAATTTGGATTCTGGTCCTGAGTACACCAGAAAGTAGCTTCCGAAAATACCCGCTCTAATTAATTAGAACATCTTTTCTGGCTCACTCCTCAACAATTACCCAGACAGAGAAAAATAGCATGTAATCAAAGGGTTTAAAAAGGTCTCCATATATTTTACATTGGTCATCAAATGCACAAAGTGTCTGGAAATTTGTGACCACAGGCCTCGGACAGGCCCGGGGCTGAATGCATGATACTTGTCATGGGAGCACAGTCAATTCTCAGATGGAAAGAAGCCAAAAAGTTCATCTGCCCAGCCCCTGCTTTGGTGTGGAGAGGAATTGTGGAGAGACAGAGAGAAGTAGCCGGACAGAGACATGAAGAGAGAGAAAAGACAGTGGACATTCCAGAAAACTCATACCAGTGGAGGAAAGCACTGGGCTACCCACTGAGAAATCCCAGATCATCTGAAACATTCTGCTGCTTTGGTTTTTGGAACATATTCTCCACAATAGGTACTTAATAAATGGTTGCTAATGATTATTACAAAAGTCTGTGATTCCATTCACATGGACACTCCATTGCAAATCCTCCCTTTCTTGGGAAATGGGCCTCATGAGGTACTGCTGTCCAAAAGTCCATCATCTGATAACCGACTTTCTGATGATCATTTCCTTGGCTCTTTGGTAAGCGGGGCTGGCCATTGGCCAAATTTCACATGGCCCATTGATAGTCCAGTATTACAAGCATGTTTTTGCTCAGTAGTACCTACCAGAGGACCTACCATGTTGGAAGCAGAGCCCTCGAGAAGCTGGACTCTCCTCTGTGCCATGATGCAATATTGAACGAAAAGCTTAATGTATGTTAGGACTGAGAAAGAGGGGACACTCTGTGCATCTTTGATTTCTCATCCTGTTCAATTTTTGTCATTACACACTAATACATTTTATATTTGTGTACATAAAGTCAAGGCCAAGGCCATAGACTGAAAGGATGAAGCTAGAAGTGAGCCTGCATAGCATCAAGGAGAAAAAACTAGCCTCAGAGGCAGAAAAACTAAGGTTCAAGTCCTGCCTCTTGATATGTACTGACTGTAACTCAGGACAAGTCAGTCAGAGTCACCATGCTCTCAGGGGAGGTATTGTTATGCATTGGCAGGAGGAGTTACTCATCTGGAGATCCTTACAACAATCAAGTCATAAATCTAATTCCCTCTCCCCTCAAATACACAGATGTAGAACCCCCTCTCCTTAGATATAAATCAGTAAATCAATGGTGACTAGTAAGCTTAGGGAATTTTCTGGGGGCACTGAGAGGTTGGGCCAGAGATAGGCTCCAATCCCATTCAAGACTAAAACTCTGACCACTACATTACACTATTTTTATTCTACATGCACATACAGGCATATATAATAATTTATCAAATCATAATAAGACAGTTCACATTCACATCTCAATAGCACCTTACCCAGTTTGCTAGCCATTTTCTTTATAATTTTGTTGGATATCCAGAATCACAGAATCTTTGAGCTAGAAGAAGTCTTGGCAGTCACCTAAGCAACCTGCACCTGAACAGAAAGTGCTGCTTATATATAATGGACAAATTGTCACCAACCCTCTGCTTAGAGATTTCTAGGAATGAAGAAGTCACTCCCTACTCAGAAATGTTCCACTTTTAAACTGCACCGATTATTTAAAAAGTTGTTCTTTATCTGGAGCAAAAACTGGCTTCTCAGCAACTTCTTTGTATTATCTCCAGTTGTAGCCCCTGAGGCCAAAAGGAATAAGTTCTTTTTCCATATACAAACCCTTCAAGAACTTGAAAATAGTCCTAAGTTTTTTACTTTTCAAATAAAAACCCTGCAATTCTTTTAGCTGATGTTCTTATAACTTGGTCTCTAGACCTCCCATATCCTATCCTAGTAGTCCTCATCTGACAGACTACTTTGTCTTTTGATACACATCAAAAACTAAACTCAATAGTCTAGGTCTAATCTGATCAGGGCAGATAAAGTAGGATTATCTCCCTTGTTCTAGACACAATGTCAATGCTTACATGGATCTGGAATGTTATAAAAGTGGATATTCTCTTCAATATTACAAACCTGAACCCATCCATTCCTTCCATTCTGTTCAGTTGTGGTTTCTTTTCTGTAGATACTCATTGATTCAATCAATACATTGATTATCTATCTGCAATATCACAGTGTCTGGAATATGTTTAGTGCTTAATAAAACCTTATTGAGTGAGTAGTTGCATCGGGCAAACGGTAATTTTTCATCTATTTGGCTTTTCCGTGTGGATTCTTAGGAATTGTCATTTTTTGGGGAGTTGACATTTATTTCACCAAGAATCTTCTGATGCTTGATGAATCACAGGGTCATTCTTCAGCCAGTGCATTTGTAGGAACTCATCATCTAGAGAACCTTTCATGTTTTCATCTTTTCATACTTTCATCTAGTACTCTTTCATGCATACTTAGCATGAAATGTCCTCCATGTCAGGAGAGAACAGTATTGGTAAGCATAACATTTGTTTATTCTATTCCTTGCTTAATTCTAATAATCAAGGGATCATAGAAAAAGTAATATCTATGATTGTATCTATTCAGGAATCATGTTTTATATATGAACAGGAGACATCATGATGGAAATATAACAAAGCTTCATTTTACTGCAGTGAATATAGTCTCTTACTACATTTACAATTATAGCATCTACTGAATTTCTGTATAATTACTAAATAATGACTAACCTGTTCTTCAGTTATGTGATTGTAAAGATATGATCTCTATAATTAACTCTTTGCCAAATTCTTCCTGTCTCTTTCTCATATTTCCATCAAGGAAACCTTGGTATATAGCTAGAAAGCTCATTCTCATAAAGATTCTATAGAGATGAATGGAATCAAGATGGTGAAGTACAGACATCAAGCCAACTGAACTCTCTCAACATTTCCCTCCAAACAACTTTAAAATAATTGCCTAACTCAAATTTGGGAGTGGCAGTCCACAAAAAAGTCAGTGGGATACATTTTTTCCAGCACAAGACAACTTAGGAAATCAAAATGAAAGGTCTGTGACATGAAAGTAGGAGTCAAACCCAGAGCACAGGAGCAGTAATAAGTGTGAGTTTTGGAGACAGCTGTAACATTGTCAGTAGCAGCACCAGCTTCAAGAGCTCTCAGTACATAAATGGTAAGGGGGGATCTGACAACTGGTCAGAAAGAGACTAGAGGGAATCCTTTTCTGGCAGTTACTTCAGCTGGCACAGAATGTACATAAGCAGGTTGGGATTGAAGTTCTAGGGTCACAAGGAACACTAGTCCTTGTAGGTGCAGAGGAGCAGGAGTTTTTCCTGAGTAAAGACCAAAGCTCAGGCTAAGAGAACAATAGTCACACTTCTTTCCAGATTATACCCCTTTGGAAGCACCAAAAACAATGTAGGAACCCCTCCCCCCCCCAAAAAAAAAAAAAAAACTAGCTCTGAAAATAACAGCAGGAAAAAAAGCCTGAAGTTTGGGACAATGTCCCACATGCTCAGGTGAACAGAGCCCAACTTAAATATGAATTTCATAGTCAAAAAATGTACTAGAAAAAATGAGTGAAAAACAGCAAGAATAAGAACATGATCATGACAGATTACTATGCTAACAGGAAAAACAAAGATATAAACTCAGAACAAGACAACAACAAGAAAATAGTTACAAGCAAATCCTCATAGGAAAAAAAAATCTAATTGGACATAAGCCTCACAAGAATTCCTGAAAAAGTTAAAGAAAGAGATAAGTAGAGAAAAATTAGTAAAAGAAAGGAAAGTGATGCAAGAAAATTATGAAAACAGAACTAATGGCTTAATAAAATAGGCACAAAAATACTGAAGAAAATAAAACCATAAAAAAACCGAATAGGCCAAATGGAAAAGGAGTTACAAAAACTCCCTGTAGAAAATAATTCCTTAAAAATTAGAATTGTGCAAATGGAAGCTGATGATTACATGAGACATAAAAAAAAAAAAACAGTCAAAAGAATGAGAAATAGAAGAAAAAGGGAGGTAGATCATTGGAAAAAATTGACCTGGAAAATAGATTAAAGAAAGATAATCTAAGAATTGTTAGACTATCTGAAAGTTATGATCAAAAAAGGGCTCAACATAATATTTCAAGACATTAAGGAAAACTGCTCTGATATCTTAGATCCAGAGAATTAAATAGAAATGGAAAGAATCCACTGATTATCTCCTGAAAGAAACTCCATAATGTATGTTATACACCAAATTCCAGAGCTCCAATATCAAGGAGAAAAAAATTGCAAGTTGCCAAAATGAAACAATTCACATATCATGGAGTCATAGTCCAGATCACATAAGACTGAGCCACTTTCATGTTAAGGTAGTGGAGGGCTTGGAATATGTATGAAATTGTGGAAGGCAAAAAATCTAGTATTATATATAATATTATATATAGTAAGGATGACCTACCTAGAAAAGCTGAGTATAATCCTTCAAGGGGTGGGGGTTGGGAGTGGATTTAATGAAACAGTACTTTTAAACATTCTTGAAGTAAAGACCAGAGCAGAATAGAAGATCTGACATTCAAACACAAGTCTCAAGAAAAGGATATAAAGGTTAACATAAAAGAGAAATCATAAGGAACTCAACTGCTTAAATTCCTATACGGGAAGATTATACATGTAACTTCCAAGAACGATAATTATTAGAACAGTGAGAAGGTGTATACTTGGATGGAGGGTATGCATTTGAGGTGATTTTTTGACTTGATCTTCACAAAAGAAGTGAAAAAATGAGAAAGAAGGATGCACTGGGAGAAAAGATAGAAAGGGGGGAAATTTTCTTACATAAAAGGGGTTCACAAAGAAGAGCTTTTACAGTGGAGGGATAAATGCAGGAGATGATGGGGAATGTTTGAATTTCATTCTCATCAGAATTGGATCAAAGAGATATATGCATCATCTCTCTCTCTTTCACTCACTCACTCTCTCTCTCTCTCTTTCTCTCTCCACACACACACACACACACACACACACACACACACACAACATATACATAAAGATATGCATAAATAGATATATACACATACACACTTGTGTATAGAAAACTATATTATATAATTTTTTTTATAGAAACCAAAATGGAAGAAGAAGAAGGGGATAAAAGATTTGGTGATAAAATGATACGGGGGTGATAAAAAAGGAAGGGCAGATTAAGGAAGTCAGTAGTTAGAAGCAAAACAGACTTTTGAGGAGGGACAGGATAAAATGAGAGAAAAGTGTAAATAGAAGAAAAAATAGAATGGAAGGAAATACACAGTAATCTGTGAATGTGAATAGGATGATCTCATCCATAAAAGCTAAGTGGATATCAGAATGAATTAGAAAACAAAATCTGATACTATATTCTTTACAAGAGATATGCTTGAAACAGAAAGACATACACAGAGTTAAAATAAAGGGTTGTCACAGAATCTATGATGCTGAGGCAAAAAAAAAAGGGCAGTAGTAACAATTATGACCTCTGGCAAAGAAAAACAAGATTGACCTAATTAAGACATGATCAGGGAATTTTGCTAAATTTTGCTAAAGATGCTGTAGACTTAAAGAACAATTAAGTTCTTTATATTACATAAAGTATTAAGGGGGAAGGGAGATACAAAATGGAGTCCTAATAAATTCTTCTTATTTACACAAATATGGTACTGATACCTAAAGAACAAAGAAAAAAATGGGGGGAAAAACTATAAACCAATTTCTCTAATGAATATTGTGTAATAAAAGTAATACCAAGATTACAGCAATATATCACAGAGATCATATACTATGAGTAGGTGGAATTTATTACTATACAGGAATAGTTCAATACTAAGAAAACTACCAGCATAAATTATCAGATGAATAACAACAACAACATTCTATAATTATTTCAATAGATGCACAAAGACTTTTGACAAGATACAATATTCATGTCCACTAATAACATAAGAAAGCATAGGAATAAATGTGGCTTTCCTTTGCATGATTTGTAATTTCTATCTAAAACCATCAGCAAGCACTATTTGTAACGGGCAATAATTAAGAAACTAATAAACAAGAACTGAAGCAAGGATGTCTGTTTTTACCACTGTTCCTCAATATTGTACTTGAAATGCTAGTTATAACCATTAAAAAGGGGGAAGGAAATTGAAGGAATTAGAATAAGCAATGTGGAATCAAAATTATCATTCTTCACAGATATGATGGTATATTTGTAGAATCCTATAAAATCAACTAAATAATAATAACTAGTTGAAATAATTACAATTTTATCAAAATTGAAGATTAAACAATAAATCCAGGTATATCATCAGCATTTCTATATATTACCAAAAAAGTCCAACAGCAAGAGATAGAGAAATTCCATGCACAATATAAAATACTTGGGAGCCTACCTGACCAGACAAATCTTGGAACTATATAAGTACAATTACACAACACTTTTCACACAAATAAACTCAGATCTAAATATTTTTAAGAGTATTAATTTCCCTTGGGTAGACTGTCAATAAAATAAAATGAAATAATTCTACCCAAATTAATTTGTTTTTTTTTCAGCATCATATCTATCAATCTACCAAAAATTATTTTATAGATCTAGGAAAAAATCATAACAAAATTCATCCAGAAAACAAAAAAGTCAACATTATCAAGAGAATCAATTTTTTTAAATGTATGGAAATATTACTAGTTTATCAGATCTCAAAATGTATTACAAAACAGTAATCATTGAAGCAACCTAGTGCTGCCTAAGAAATAGATTGATAAATCAATAGAATAGATATAATACACAGTAGTAAATGACAATAGCAATATAGTGTTTTATAAACTCAAAGATCTAAGCTTTGGGGCCAAGAATTCACAATTTGATGACAAATTGCTGGCAAAAGTGGAAAGCGGTTTGGCAGAAACCAGCTAGCTATAGACCAATATCTTACACTGTATAACCCGAAAAGGTCAAAATGAGTACAAGATTTAGACATAAAGGGTGATATCATTAGCAAATTAGAGAATCATGGATTAGTTTTTCTCATCATTACAAGCATAAGGGAAGAATTTATGATCAAAAGATACAGGAAGGATTTAGGGATATAAAATAGATAATTTTGATTATAACAATTTAAAAGGTTTTGCATAAACAAAACCAACATAACCAAGTAAAACAGAAAACTGGAGTAAGGGAATTTTTAAAAGCAAGTTTCTCTTGTAAAGGCCTCATTTCTCCAATAGATAGGGAACTGAGTCAAATTTATAGATACAAGTCATTACCCAGGTGATAAATGGTGAAAGGATATGAAAGAAAGTTTCAGACAAAGAATTCAAAGTATCTATGGTCATTTGAAAATAAAATGCTCTAAATCACTACTGGTAAGAGAAATACAAATTTAAAAATTCAGAAGTATTATTCCATACATGTCAGATTGGCTAATATGACAGAAAAAAATATGACAAATGTTCTAAGGGAAGTAGGAAAACTGAGACACCATGTAATCTTGGTGGAGCTGAGAACTGATCCAACCTTTCTGCAGAGCAATTTCAAATTTTTGAGAAAAGGCTATAGAACCGTGCAAATAGTTTGACTCATTAAAAGAACTTCCAGGTTTATATCCTAAAGAGATTTTTTAAAATTTGGAAATTCAGAGAATAATGATAAGTTTGGGAATGACTGAACAAGTTGTGGTAATATGATTGTGATAGAATGCTATTGTGTTGTAAGAAATGATAAATAAACTCTTTCAGAAAAACAAACAAAATATCCTGGGGATAAACTGAGAGGAGCCAAGATGATGGAGTAAAGTCAGAAAACTGCTCCAGCTCTCCCAGTTTCCCTGGAAAATCACATATAAACAAGCCTCTCAACAAAATGATGGAATGAAACCTCCAGCTCAAGATAGAATGGAAAAACTTCAAGAAAGGTCAGTCTCACTGAGTTGAGAAGGGTGTTCAGTCCAGTTCAGACTCTGGGAAAGCTAGTGAGAGGGTCTTAATCACAACAAATCAGCAAATGAGACTCTTGGTTCTGGCTCAGTAGAACAGCTGAGTAGATCAGGGGGCAGCTTCCGGTCCAACTCAGAAGGCAAATTCTGGGAAACCAGACTGTTTCCTGAATGGAGCAGGCAAACTGACCCCCTGCAAACACAAGGGGCCCTTTGCTCAAAGCCAAAGCTCAGAGTTGCACAGGGGCAGCACTCCCTTTACCGGAGGAGCAGAGCTTCACTTTAAAAGTTTAAAAAAAAAAAAAAAAAAAAAGGAAATACCAAAAGAAAAGGAAAGAAAATGAGCAAGAAACAGAAAAGAACCTTGACTATAGGAATGGTGACAGGGCAGATCAAAACACAAACTCAAACAAGGACAAAATGTTCACAGAAGAAATCCCCAAAAATGAAGATAAATTGGTCTAAAGCTTAAAGAGACTTCTTGGAAATGCTGATAAAAGACTTCAAAAGGCAAATAAAAGAGGTAGAAGAAAAAGTGAGAAAAGACATTAAGGGGTGGGAAAAGATCTGTACTGAAAAAAAAGAGAAAAAATGAAGGTATAATGGGACAATTAGTTCACACCCAGAGGCTCAAAAGACTTAAAATCAAGGGGAAAAAGGAATATGAGGAGTTTATTTAATCCTATGAAGAAGCAGGAGGAGAAAGAGGAAAAGAAATGGGAGGGACAAGATAGAAACAAAGGCAGAAACACTAAGATAAAAGGTAAGAGAAAAGGGGGAGTGTGGATAGAAGAGAAGGTAGTGGGTGGAGTAGGTTAAAAAACACCACTGTGAGAAAGGGGAGGGGTAAAAGAAGATAAGGTAGTGGGTGAGGTGGGTTAAAAAACACACACAACTAAGGACAGGATGGAAAGAAAGAGCAAAATTATATACAGAGGAGAAACTAAGATGGAGGGAAATACAGAGCTAGTGATCATAACAGTTAATGTGAATGGGATGAACTATCCCATAAAATGGAAGCAAATAGCAGAGTGGATTAAAAAACAGAATCCTACAAAATGTTGTTTCAAGAAATGCATTTGACACAAAGATACATACAGAGTGAAGGTAAAAAGCTGGAACTGAATTTATTATGTTTCAGCTGAAGTTAAAAATAAAAAGGAAGGATTGCAATTCTTATCTTATATAAAGCAAAAGTAAAAATAGGTCTTATTAAAAGAAATAGATATAGAAAAAGCTTTTGACAAAAAAGCAGCCATTAATTTCTTTGGGAGTTTTCTTTAAAATAATAAGCAGAATATAAAACCTACAGAAAGCATTATTTGTAATGAAGAGAAACTGGATGCATTCCCAATAAGAAAAGAGGTGAAACAAAGATGCCCATAATCACCACTATTATTCAACATTGTACTAGAAATGTTGTCTTTAGTGATAAGAAAAGAAAAAGAAATTAAAGGAATTAGAATAGGCAATGAGGAAATAAAACTATCACTCTTTGCAGATGATATGATATATAAAACAATTCACAGCTTTAGCAAAGTTGCAGGACATAAAATAAACCCACAAAAATCATCAGTATTACTATATATTACTGACAAAGCCCATCAGCAAGAGAGAGAAATTCCATTTAAAATTATTGTATACAAAATAAAATACTTGGGGATCTGTCTGCCAAGACGAACCAATATGAACACAATTATAAAATACTTCTCATACAAATAAAATCAGATCTAAACAATTGGAAAAATATCAGTTGTTCATGGCTAGACCAAGCTAATAAAATAAAAATTACAATTCTGCTTAAATTGGTCTATTTGTTCAGTGACATACCAATCAAACTGCCAAAACATTATAGAACTAGAAAAAATCAATAGCAAATCATTTACTTTCTCAATGAAAGAAGAAGGGAGGGAACTCAAATTTTTTAAACAAATGTTAAATTTTTTTGCATATGATTGGAAAAAATAATTTTAAAATGAAAGTTAGTATAGACAATAAAGTGATATCAAAAAATGTATAGCAAGTTTCTCTGATAAAAGCCTAATTTTTTTATATATGTAACTATGTGAGTGTATAAAATTGAGTAAAATTTGTAAAAGCACAAGCTATTCCCACAGTTGATAAATGGCCTAAGTTTCTACTGATTAGAGAAATGCAAATCAAAACAATACTGTTAGTACTTCACACCTATCAGAAATGACAAATGCTATAAGGGATGAGGAAAAATAGGTACACTTAAGTACTGGTAGAGTTATGAACTGGCCCAATCATTCTGGAGAATAATTTGGAACTATTCCCAAAGGACAATAAAACTGTGACCAACAATACTACTACCACTCCAAAGACATTAAAGAAAAACAAAAAGAACATATATATACAAAAATATGTATAGAACTTCTTAGTATTGACAAATAATTGGAAATTGAGGAGATGCTAATTAGTTGGGGAATAGCTGAAGAAGTTATGGCAAATGATTTTAATTGTCTTTGAGAATCTAGGCTCCCCTCTCCACTATGATAAGACTTCAGAGGAGGACTTGACATAGGCTCCCAGTAACATGAGTTTCTCAATACAGTCTAGTTCAAGTTAGTTTTTCTTAGCTATTATTAATTCTACTGAGCTTGCAGTTCTCTAAGCCCTTGGGTCTTGTTCAGAATAACTGTTGTTTAGCTATACCACTATCATCTTGTCCTTGTTCAGTTCACTTTTTTTTTCATCCAAATTCTGGAATCTCATCCCTATTAAATATCATTATATTGATTTGTTCCATGATAATAAGCCTGTCAAAAGATTTTGTGGATCTTGACCATCTTATTAGATATCACCATTTTGCCTTAGGATCTTGAACTTCAAGGAAACCTAGAAGTTGCAGAGTCAAATCTACCTTACAGGAAATAGGCTCTGACAAGGATTTTGCTCATAATTAAATAGTTACTAAATGGCAAACTCTGGATTTGAACTCATGTCTCCCAAATCAAAGTCTAGCAATGTTTTGTGTTCACTCTCACACTAACTTGCTTTGGTTTTTCTAACCTTTTTAAATTTACACTCTAGGTGCATTCTCTTAGAAAGCATCAGCTCATTGACCAGACAAACTGGCAGCACCAGTGAGAGAAACTGGAAATTAAAACTTAGCAACTAGTCATTCATTTAATCAATAAACATTTATTTAACACCAACTGTGTGTCAAGAACTGCACAGACATAAAGACAAAAAGGAAATATACAAACTCTCAAGGAGCTTATATCCAGGGAAACTTTAAAACAGACATACATAAATAAAAAGACAAATGTGTAAATAAGTGTACAGATAAATGAACAAGTAGAAAAATAAATAAATGGATGAAAAGATAGAGATGAATAGTTTTTATAGTATTTATATATAGCACTTTAAGGCTTGCAAAATGCTTAACAAATATTATTTTATCTTCAGAGCAACTCTGATTTTTAGATAGTTATGTGCTATTATTATTATTATCCCTATTGAGGTAAGAAAACTGAGCCTAATAGAAGTTAAATGATTTGTGAAGAGTAACATGACTAGAAAGAATAAGAAAGAAGGAGCAGCTAGTTGGTGCAGTGGATAGAGCACCAACTCTGAAGTCAAGAGAACCTGAGTTTAAATCTGGTCTCAGACACTACTTCCTAGCTGTGTGATCCTGGGCAAGTCACTTAACCCCAATTGCCTCAGCAAAATAATAATAATAATAATAATGATAATGATAAAATAAGAAGAAGAAGAAAAAATCTGAGGCTGAATTTGTATTCCGAACATCCTGATTCCAGGTTTCTCACTCTATCCCCTGCACCACCTAGCTGTCAATCAAATACAAAATATGTACACAATAAATATAAGGTAGTTTGGGGGAGCTACTAGCAGCTGAGAGAGGAGGATCAGCAAAGTCTTTGTGAGAGGTAACTTTTGAACTGAGCCTGTGATAGTTTAGTCCCAGAGCATATGATTCTAAGAGGATGCAAAGAGTGGGAGAGAGAAAGAGAGTAATTGAGCAGGCTTTGAGTGAATTGGTCTAACTTAATCCCTAGTCTCTGAAAAGAAAAAGTCTATACTTCTAGCACACACTTCACAATGTTTCTATTCCTAGCTCAAACCAATTTACAAGTTACCCAGGAAAGGGAGATGCCTCTTCAGGACAGAAGGAAGGAGAGTCAGACTAACTAGTAGGGGACAAGGAGGAACTGTAAGTAAACACAGCCAGAAGGGCTGGAAAGGGATCTCCAGGGGCGATCTGTCAGAACAAAGGACAAGGAAATCCTCTGTTAGAGCTGTGAGGACACCCCAGAGGACCTGGTACTCTGCCTTTGCTGTAATCACCAGCACCTGTAGATCCCTGCCTCACTCCAGGGAACAGATCATACGTGCCAGGCTTTATCTGCCCATGAAAGAGAAAGGTTACTTCAAACCAGGGCAGAGGACAAAGAGTTTCTATCTTGGGATCAAATCATGACCCCATTACCTTGCTGTTGTGCAGACTTAGCAACCTTTAGGTAGTTCACTGCATAGAGGTCTAATTCTGAGCCAGGAAGCTCTCACTTGGAATTTGACTCAGATATTTAATAGCTATGTGATGCTGGGCAATCACCTTCTGCCTCTGTAAAATGGGGATATTTTACACAGCATCAGCCATCCATGGTTGTCATGAAGACAAAAAAAAAATATTAAAAGTCCTTGTTAAACCTCAAAGTACTATATAAATGTTAACTATTATTATTTTAGATACTTTTCCTGGTCTTCTAGTAAGAACCTGCACCTTAAAAATTATTCCCTCCTGACTTGAACCCTAATCATGTCTCAGTTAATTCCTAAAAGCGCAAACTTTTATCCTGCCTATGTCTCCAATTTAAAATAGATCCATGAAAACTGACCTATTCTATCACCCCCCCAACCTTCATAGTAGACATCTGAATACAAAACTGTAATATTCTTTTCTAAAATCTATTGTTCTCTGTGAGCAGGTTTCTTGGGGGGCTTCTGGAAGTAGTCTTTGTTTCAGTTTAAAGTAATAATGCAGCCAGCTGTTAAAAGTTCAGATCCTTTATTTTTTCCTTTTAAGTCTTGTCTCCTTCCTTGGGCCTGGTTAGCTTTCTTAGAGGCCTATCTCTCTCCTTGGTTCTGAGAGCTCTTGCTGCTAGTCCTTTGTTTCTTCCAGCTTCAGCCTCTAGCTCTCTCTGAATCCAAAGCCTCCAGCCAGCACAAAGGTGGAAAATGGAATGAATTGACTCCACCTCCCAGAGTGTGGACTTGTGGGTTTCTGACTTGTGAATCTCCTGATGTCTCTAATTCACTTGTCCTTTAGTGGGGTCCTCCTTATATATGCTTTCTTAAGGTATGAACTCTAATGTGTGAGCTCTCTTAAAGATGTGAACTCTAATGTGTAAACTAATGTGTGAACTCTCTTAAAAGTGTGAACTAAGTACATAAGCATTGTCTCTATCAATTCTAGTGACTTAGCACCTTGTTTCAAGTTCTGGCCCATAATACAAAACCTGGTTCTTCTACTCTAACCCTATACCTGGATGACACATTGTCCATTTTTATACAACATCCCTGACTCTGACTTAAACTTTACTGCCAGGGCTCAAGGAATCTGCTTTAACTTACCAGCCCTGCCTTGCCACCAGTTGTGACACTCTTTGGCTAATCCTGACTGCTGATAACTCCACTAGCCCATCTTTTCTGAAAGGTTTACTCGGGGATCCAGCTTTATAGCTGGAAACATTGAAAAGTAGAGTTCATTATGGAAATTTTGACTTGGAGCATAATGTAACTGAAAAGGCTCTGGCCTCAAAATCTAGATTTGAATTAACCAAGGACCCTAGCTAGAGGAATTTGCACTCCACCTATAAAAGTTTCTTTTTACTCATCAAGTTTTAAACTTGGATTCAGAAAGCCCTGGATTCAACTTCCACTTCGGACATTCAGTAGTTGTGCAAGTGACTTAATTTTCCCAGGTCCTAGTTCTTTTCATCTGGATAATAACAAAGTTAGACTTGATGGTTTTTCAAGTCCCTCATAGCTCAAAATCTATGATTATGATTTTATACATGTCAGGTAGGTGCTAGAAGGTGCTTAAGGTGATCTGTCCTGGAGTTAGGCAGAAAGAAGTACAGCCTCTTCTGTCCCTTGGAAGATTTTAATTCAAGTTTCATGATGAAGAAAGCAAATTCAGCTACTCCCTGATGTTCTCTTTCTCCCCTCCTTCAATCAGCACATTTCATTAACTTAATGCCCATTTCTCCCTTCTAAAAATTTAGTGCATAAAGAGAACTAAATTAGCCCAATCGCTGGTCCTTGTGGCATGGCAGGACCTATGAGACAGGTTGCTTCTGCAAAGAGGAAAGGCATTAGTCAGGAATGGAGCAGAGGCCAAAGTTATTTTGAATTAAATACTAATGGATAGGATTTCTATAGCTATTTTTTAATACCTGTACAATTTGATGAAAATCAGCCACAAGAGGAACTCAATTTTGTTTTTCATTAATATTCACTTTGTGAACATGAACAGATGATTTCTGGAAGCTCTCATTGCCCTTTTAATTTGTCTCTGTATAATGCGCCAGAGATACCGCCATTATTAAACTGATTAGCAAGTTTTAAGAATCTTTTCTTGTCGATTTCTTCATTATTACTTATGCAGGACAATGTGTTTGGATTTTATGAACCAGACGGGCAGAGGATGGAAGGCAGGATGGAGGAGGGGAAGAGCTCGCTTTATTAGAATCCAAATAAGTCCTAAATAACAGCCAACCTGTGGTGAAATCACAGACACCGAATTCCTTAAATCATTAGCCAGTACTAAGAAGAATACTTAATCAGAAATGCTCTGCATTCTGTGAATAGCAAACTCCCTCTTTAGGAGAGGGTGAAGTTGTTAAGATCTATTAATTTGGCATTCAATAGTCAATCAATCAACATTTATCAGGTACTTACTATGTGCCAGGCATTGTGCTAAACTGTGGGGATACAAAGAGCAAAAAATAATCTCTTCCCTCAAGAAGCTTCCAATCTAATGAAATTTTGCACCCTAGGTTAGAAAAATTTCATGACTGAACCAGCTATACCCAGAAAAAGAACTCTGGGAGATGACTAAAAACCATTACATTGAATTCCCAATCCCTATATTTATGCACACCTGCATTTTTGATTTCCTTCACAAGCTAATTGTACAATAATTCAGAGTCTGATTCTTTTTGTACAGCAAAATAATGTTTTGGTCATGTATACTTATTATGTATCTAAGTTATATTTTAATATATTTAACATCTACTGGTCATCCTGCCATTTAGGGGAGGGGGTGGGGGGGGGGTAAGAGGTGAAAAATTGGAACAAGAGGTTTGGCAATTGTTAATGCTGTAAAGTTACCCATGTATATATCCTGTAAATAAAAGGCTATTAAATTAAAAAAAAAATAAAATAAAAAAAAATTAAATTAAATTAAATTAAATTAAAAAAAAAATTTCATGGAATCATCAATTTAGATTGCAAGAAATCTTCAATATCAACAAGTCCAACTCTTGCTTTTTTTCAGTTTAGAAAATAGCCCAAAAGCATTTAAGTGGTTGCCCCAAGGTCAAACAGGTAAAGTTACCTTTCAGAGTAAGCATTTGAACTCAAGATCTCTGAATTAATTCAGCCTTCTAATTGCAAATAATTGTTAAAAAGCAAGATTTTAGAAAGTATCTCCTATATTATAGAGAAAACATTCTATACTCCCTCTGTCTCTACTATGGCCTCAAGACTTAATTTCATCTTTCTGAGATCCAGGTAGCTCATATCTAAAGTGGGAAGTTTGAATGATGTGATCTCTGCGATCCAGAGAAAACTAAATAATTTCCTAAGACAACACATAGTATAAGTAGCAAAGCCCAAACTAGAAGCCAATGCTTAACCAAGTGTTGTTTTTATTAGCTCATGCTATTTCCATTTTATATTCTTTCTTTGTTTTATAAAAGCCTGCAATAACTGGATTTTTATTCCTAGAAAATAAGGCTCTGATCCTCAGAATCATTCTGTTACAGAAAGAGATTTGCCTCCTCTGCCAAGCATTGTGCAAATGAATACTATCAGTAGAACTGTGGAAAGAGTTCTAGATCAGGAAATAAGAGTTTATTGAGCACATACTCTATGCTAGGTGCTTAGCACTTTTCTGTTATCATCTCATTTTATCCACACAACCCTGGGAGGTAAGTGCTATTTTTAGATTTGTTTTACTGTTGAGTAAACTGAGGCAGACAGAAGTTAATTGACTTGTCCAGGATCACACAGCTAATAGGTGTCTTCCTGACTCTTAACCTAGAATTCTACTCAATGTACCTATGGGCAAAGTGAAATATAATTCTCTGTAGTACTTGATTATTTCCCTAGATCAGGAAATAAGAGTTTATTGAGTACCTACTCTATGCTAGGTGCTTAGCACTTTTCTGTTATCATCTCATTTTATCCTCACAACCCTGGGAGGTAAGTGCTATTTTTAGATTTGTTTTACTGTTGAGTAAACTGAGGCAGACAGAAGTTAATTGACCTGTCCAGGATCACACAGCTAATAGGTGTCTTCCTGACTCTTAACCTAGAATTCTACTCAATGTACCTAAGGGCAAAGTGAAATATAACTCTCTGTAATACTTGATTATTTCCCTAGATCCCATGATCCCCAGGATCATGGATTTGAAGGAATAAAGATAAGAAGTAGACTTGTGATTTCACTGGGAGGCAGAGCTCCTGGATGAGAATGAAGAAATTTCCTGTTCCAATACAAATTGACATCTTCTCTGTAACCTAGTATTAGAAAACTGCCCAAAACGGTAAGAGGTTAAGTGACTTGCTCAGTCACACAGCCAGTATGTGTCATAAACAAGGCTTGGAGCCAAGGAGATTGATTCTCTCTTTACCATGCCATGATGCCTTTCTAGGATTTAGGGATGGATATCAACTTATAAATTCCATAGTCCAATTATCTTAATTTTACAGAAGAGGAAAAGAAGCCCCATAGATGGGAAGTGACTTGCCTAAATTTGTACAATTACCAAGTGTCAGTGCTAGGATTTGAACCCAATCTTTTGACAGCAAATTTAGAGCTCTTTGGCCTTGCCTAGGGATTCAATTTATGTCCTTCTTCTTATTTTATCAGAAGTTCAGATAAGAGACACACAAATATATGACAAA
The DNA here is from genome assembly GCF_902635505.1 of Sarcophilus harrisii. Lineage (NCBI taxonomy): Eukaryota > Metazoa > Chordata > Mammalia > Dasyuromorphia > Dasyuridae > Sarcophilus > Sarcophilus harrisii. The sequence goes on from NC_045427.1 coordinate 458,786,745, forward strand.
CACTTGGATGGGCAATCTATTGAATTAATCCATTAGTTCATACATCTTAGACAAGCCTTAGCTGATCCCAGTATTAAATAATAAGAAAATAGGTCAGATTTTATTTAGCAAACTACTTTCCATGACATACACACAGATACAACTTCATCTTATATTACTGTCATTCTTGGAATAATACAATCTTCAAGGAATCAAAATTGTGGGGATCCCAAGTTTAAAATTTTACTAAGCACTTATTGTGTGCTAGGTACACATTGGGATACCAAAAAGAGGCCAACAAACAAAAACAAAAATAGCCCCTGCCTTCAAGGAGCTTGCAATTTATTTATTTAATTTTATACTAATTGCTTTTTATTTTCAAAATAAATACAAAGATAGTTTTCAACATTCATCCTTGCAAAACTTTATGTTCCAAGTCTTTCTCCCTCCCTTCCCTCATCCCCTTCCCTAGATAACAAGTAATCCAACATAAGTTAAACATGTGTAATTCTTCTATACATATTTCTACATTTATCATGCTGCACAGGAAAAATCAGATCAAAAAGGAAAAAAATTTACAAAAATTTTGCAAGCAAACAACAACAACAAAAAAGTAAAGCTACTATGTTGTGATCCACATTCACTCTCCATGGTTCTCTGGATACAGATGGCTCTCTCCATCACAAGTCTATTGGAATGGCCTGAATTATCTCATTTTTTAAAAGAGCCACGTCCATCAGAATTGATCATCATGTAATCTTGCAGTTGCTGTGTACAATGTTCTCTTGGTTCTACTCACTTCACTTAGCATCAGTTCCTGTAAGTCTCTCCAGACCTTTCTGAAATCATCCTGCTGGTCATTTCTTATAGAATAATATTCCATAACCTTCATATACCATAGCTTATCCAATTATTCCCCAACTGATAGGCATCCATTCAGTTTCTGGTTCTTGAACTTGCAATTTTATTTAGGAAACAACAAGCAAACAAATATGTACAAACTATATACAAGAAAAACAAGAAACAATTAATGAGGGAAGGCATTAGAATTAAGGGAAGTTAGGAAAGACTTCCTGTAGAAGATTAAATTTTATTTGGGACTCGTAGAAAGACCCCAGGCAGAGATGAGGAGAGAGTACATTCTAAACATTAGGGACAGCTAGAGAAAATACCCAGAGCTGAGCGATGTCGTCTTCGAGGAAGAAACATACACACACACACACACACACACACACACACATACACACACACACATGATTTCACTCCCTTACCACCTTGGGCATGCTTTTTTCAACCATGCTCTCCTTACCTCAAATTTATTTCCTCATCACACATATGCTAGGATGAAAAAATCCTCCAAATTTTCCTAATTTAAGTTAGGGTGAGTATGTCTATTTAAATCATACAATGTTCATAACAACTAGAATCACTCCCAATCCTCAGCCTCAAGGAAGCACATAGAAGAATTAGAAGAGAACTGGTTAAAATTTTCCCACATTTCTGTTATTGCAACCAATTCTCTGTCCCCTAACACTCCATTACCCAAAGGGGAATACTGCACATAATAATACGCTGGTAAGATCTCTGGGGGAAAAAGTGCCCATAAAGTACTTTTTAAGCTTAATGTGAATTATTAACATTTTCTCCATTACTTTCCTAAGTCTAGATAATCAACAAAACAATAAATAAAGTTCTGATTTGTAGGATTGCAATTTACAACAGGAAAATACACTAAAAATTTAACAATTTGGTTCTTATGAGCCAGTTTGAGCTGGCCCCAGCATACTTCTGCAGAGGCCCAAATGCAAATATATTGCAACATGCATTACAGCAAAAGTTGCATATAGTAGCACAGATGTTATGTAAAAATAAAATTTGTGGTTATAAATAAAAAGAGACATTAGACATACTTCACTGACATAGTATCCAGTGACATGTATTACTTCTCCAACCATTATTTGTAGAGTATATAGCATCACTGACAAGCTAATCCCGACATGTGCAGACTTCTTGCCAGTTCTCTACCTTCAATATCCCTGGACCCACTGGTCATTCCAGACCCTGATGATGGACCAGCTGAATGCTACCTTCTCTACCCTACATTGAGTCAGTTTCTCCAGGTAGACACAATTCCTTTGGAGAACCTCAAGAAGGAATATAAAGTAGGTGAGGGTTGTCCCCTAGATTCAGCCCTCCTTCTCTTTCTAGACAGAAGACTCTGTTAAGTCATAGTAACAACAGCAGACTTCCCTAACCATCAAGAAAATACCAGTGTACAATTTTCAATTCATTTCAATCTTGATCCATATATTCCCTATATAGTTCATCATAGAACTATATCCATCATTGGATGCCAGGTGTCTGCTGCAGGTGATCTCCTCATTCTCCACTATTTCTGCCTCCCTGATTGCTCGAGTTTCATGAACTCAACAATGGACAGAAGGTCATCCTGTTGTATGGTCTTTAAAACCTCCTGATCATTCTTAGGACTGTGTTGTAACCTAGAAGATTGCCCATTCTTCCAATACCTCATGTTTTCCCTACACACAAAGATTTTGTAGCAGGATTCGATAAACCATCTAGAATTATTATTGTGAAACAAAAGCTTGAATTTCTTTGAGCAAAAGTTATAGATAAGGAATTGATCTCCTTCAACCAATCTCTTAATTAACTGATCATTTAGTTGTGAAATGTCTGTATTATTTCCATCTTTTAAGGATGACACTAAAGAAGCAGATCAAAAGGAAAACATGAATTTTGCCCCAAGAATAGTATTATGGGATAAAATTAATTATTATGTTACATCTCTTGGCACATAATGATTGTTGGTTAATTTAATAACTGATTGGTTGGATTCTAGAAATGACTGGAAATGTCATATGCTTACTCAAGGTTTATAGTATGTTTAATATCATGGGCTTAAAGCACTCTGGTGTGGATTTGTTTGAGCTTGATGCAGCACAGGTTTAGACATTTTTCTTCCTTCCATGACTAGCATTTCCCTCATTAGCACCTCAGTCCACATTGGTCTTTCCTGGCTGATTCTGTATTCTGAACACATAGTTGCCTAGCAGCGTTACCCATCCCTCTCTGGAAGCAACTAACTTAGTGCTATTCAAAATAAAAAGTCAGTGTTGCTGACCACTCCGTATTTAGAATTTTTATATATATTGTCTTAGAAGTTACCAGTTACATCTCATTTTGGAGTAAAAAATATAGAATCACTAGCATCATTGCCAGTGAATCCACTGTTGACAAAGGCAATGAGCTTTTGATGGCCATTTCTCTTTTCATAAATCTTCTAGTTTCCCTTCAGTGTATAACCTCCATCATCACCATTGTCTAACATTTATATAATTCCTAAAGTACTTTGCATATATTATCTAATTTTATCATTGCAATAGTGTTGGGAGGTAGCCATCCATTTCTCAAATTCAGAAACTGAGACTGAGTTTAAGTGACTTGCCTAAGGTCCTACTATTAACATGCTATTAAGTGTCTGAGACAGGATTCATTTTCTATCCACTCTACAACTTACAGCAGCTATCTAGTAACTCAAAGGACTTGCTTGCACCTACCAAAGCATATACTGGTTCATGTTAGGCAATTAAACAATTACTTACAGGCCTGCCCACATTTCTTGTCCTAGGTAAATCCAAATGACCTAAGGTTTTAGGTATCCTTCCATATCACCACTATTGGTGAGGTAATGGGATTCAGTGACAATGTCAGAACCAGAATCATGGTGTTTACTATGACAGCTAATGTCAACTTTTGGGAAGGAAAGATACTTTCCTCCCCTCACTGGCATAGAAACTACCATGCTTGAACTTCAGAATCTTCCATGTTCCTATGCCTCAGGATGAGTTAGGGAGAAGTAACCCTAGGAGAAGATAAGGAAGGGAGATCAGTAGAATTAGAGGCTGGAAGGGAGGAGAAGAGATGACTCACTCCTTTAATACTGTGGCCAAAGCTGTATTGTCCTCCTGGGGATCCAGCTTTGAAAATGGTTTTCCCTGCTATATTTCCCAGTATATAGATATCCAGCTAACTAACTAGATATAGATATCCGTATGATCCCATCCAATTCAACCCTGTCTCTCCCCAGTTCCTGTCTTCCTTTGCCCTCCATTCTGCCATTCCTTCCTAAATCTATTCCTTACCATTCCTTCTGCCTACTGGTGCTGGATGAAATCTGTCTTTTTCCTTAAGAATTCATAATTCATTTGGAACACAAGGTTTTGCAAAGGTAAATGTTGAAAATTATCTTTGCATGTATTTGGAAAAATAAAATACTCTCAAAAATTCTAAAAATAAAATATAATAACTATAAACAATAAAAGGAAAAGAAAGGAACTCATAATTCTTGGTACCCTTTCCAAAGATGACTATCCCTTCATTCATATCTCCTAATATATACACAAGGTCTGGAGGCAAATTGTGTATATCCTCTGAGCCACATGCCTACTTTCAAACCCTCTCTAGATAACAGGTCATCTCTCTACCCCTAGAGTAGGTTGAAATATTCATTATATCCCTCCTCACTAGCTGCACTGATATACATAGTAATTTAGCTTGAGCCTGTCCCATAGATCAAACCAATTTCTATGTTGCTAGCAGTTCACTATCCAAAGAGAGGAGCATTGGCATTGGGTCATTGGCTACTAAGGAGGGAACTTTTCCCCTCAGAAATTCTTTTATATCATTTAAATCCATGCTGTTCTCAATATAATGGTTTTAAACTCACTCACCTGATTAGCCATGAGGAGTTTTGGAAATCAGTTTCTAAGTCCCATTCCCATTAGTTATCTCTTTGGGAATCTTGGAATGCCCCAAAGACACAAGAAGCTTATTAAAAGGTAGCGACCAAAACTTCTTTCTTCTTGAATTGTTTTCTCAGTACTTTATATCCTTCCAAAGTGTCCAGCACAATGGCATAAAATCCCTCCAATGGCTTCATCATCCCTATAACTAAAATACCTCAATCAGGGTCTAATTCTACCACTAAGAATCAATTCTACAGTTGGATAGTCATTGTGATAATGACATTTTTTGGAGGCAAAAAATTGTAATTTGAACATTATTATACACTGATTCTCAGAATCAAGGTATCTGCACATCTGAGGGCCTGCCTAGAAGAGTAGATAGAGAATGGTGTAGAAAATGCTGCCAAAATTCAAAGTAGTTGCTTCAGAAAAAAGTTTCATATAAAATAGTGAATGTACTTTTCACTTGAATCAAATCATTCAACATATTAGGTATGTTATTCAATATAAATCCTCACAAATTAAAAATAGGTCCCCTATAACTCTGGAATCTTACTCTAGCTCAAGTTCAATGTAGAATTCTTTTAATATCCACATTTATACAAAAAGGCTCAAGTCTCCACCCACTGAATTCTCTAATAACAAATAAGAGCCATAAATCAAAGCTTTTAATTAGTATGCAATAACAAAGTAAATAATAAATTCCTTCTGCAAAGGAATATAATTTCACACAGAATCTCATGCTACCAGTAGGAAATGACTCCCTTCCTTAACTTCAGGGTTTTTAGGTTGGGTCCTGCTCAGAGTATCTATTATAGCTCCATTTCTCCCAGAAAACAAGAATTTGCCATTCATAACCCACCGTGCCACTAGAAGCTAGCACCAATACCTTCAAATTATCATGATGCTTCAATTAAACCTCAAGGAAAATAATAAAAATAAAAAGTGTAGGAGCAGAATTGACAACTTTTGACCTACATCCTTGTCCCTCTGTCCATGTCCCTGTCCCCCTACATGAAAATATCCCCATGCTTGGATATGCCTGCCCATTTATTCTATAGTGGTGTTTGTGCTTTGTACATGGCAAGTGCTTGAAAATGCTTATTGAATTGAGTTGAATTTGGGTCTGGATATTTTAAAATATGACCTACTAAAAAAAGTGTTGCCAAGGAGTTATTTTTTATCATGACCTAACCATGTGAAATGTGCATGTGGCTTGGGTAGAATCATTGCAGCTGTATGGTAGAAAGGTTTGTGTGCACATTCTAGTTACTTTAGAAAAAATTAACAAGAGTTAGATAAAAATGCAGAAATTATTTTTCCTTTTCTCTGTCAATCTTTTTCTCTACCTGGATTGGATTTCTTTGGTTTACCTATGCATTATGGAAGAAAAGAGAAAGAAAATCAAGTTTCCTAGGAGCTGTAATTCATATGTCAATTTTCTAAAGTCAGGAATCCTCTTATTTCCTTATATCCCACATTACTGACAGCCTTCTTCATGAGTCCTCACATTTTTTTTTAATTTTTAATGCACTTATCATGTAAGTTATTATATTATAGTTGTCAATATGTTCATCTTATCTGCCTATAAAACTATTAATTCTGTGAGGGTGAGAGAGCATTGTCTTAGCTAAATTTAGTATATTCATGAATATCTAACAAAGTTCCACTCATAGTAGATGTTTAATAGTTATTGGTTGGAGGAATGAATAAATGAATGGTTCAAGAGACTTACATCTTCACATGTGTCCGTGTGTACATTTTGTCACATCCAATGGCCTTTTGAGAAGAAAAATTATTATTATTTTAGGAAATCTGAATCAAGTTCTTTCCTCAACTTATTTTTTTCATCAAGAAGAGAAAACACATTAGAGAAGTCTCACCCTAATTTTCCTCCCCTGGATCTGACTGACTGGTACAAAATGTTATAAACAAGGTAATGGATCTAATTACCCATCTGACACTTACTAGCCAATGTAAGCAAATATAGCTAGATGTGACAGATATAGTCAATTGTGGACAGGTCACGTAATTTCCTTGCACCTCAGTTTCCTACTCTGTAAAATATAGTGATGCTCAAAAACAAAATCAATCAACAAGTATTTAAGTGCTAACCATTTATCAAATGTTGTGCTAAACATTGGTGTTACAAAGACAAAGCTAAATCATTTCTCCTCTCAAGAAGCTTACATTTTAAAGAAGAAATGTATGTTTAAAAATATGCAGGATCTATACAAATTAATGAAAATGTGATTTAGGAGACTAGAAACTTTGGAAGAAGTAGTCATCAGGAAAAGTTTCACATAGGAGAAACTGGAGTTAAATTTTGAAGAAAATCAGGGATCCTAAGAGGTAAAGATGAGCAAGAAGCATTCTAGGGAGGTGAGACAAATGAAGTTATGCTAAAATAGGAGATAAAATTTCATGTTTGAGGAACAGCAAGAAGGCTGATAAAGCTGGACCATAAAAGTTAGAACAAGGAGAGGAATAAGGTGAGGAGGGCACAGGTTGCAAAGAGCCTAAAATGCTGGACAAAAAAAATTGTTACTTTTCCCAGAGATATTTTCCTTTTTTGTTTGTTATATATCCTCAGATTTCAGTATAATGCCTGTAATATAGTAAGTGCTTAATAAATATTTCACCTTAATAATAGCTTAATAAACAATAGCTTAATGCAAACTTCTCACTAATAATAGTACTTTAAGGTTAGCAAAGTACTTTACAAATATTTTCTTATTTGATCCCCAGACAATCCTAAGAGTTAAATTGCTATTATTATTTCCATTTTTATAGATGAAGAACTTGAGGCAGACAGAGATTAAATGATTTTCCCAGTGTCACCAGCTAGGAAGTGTCTGTGGCAAGATTTTAACTTGTGCCTTCCAGATTATGTCCTGCACTCTATGTCCTGAGTCACCTAGCTGCCTTCATCAATTCATCAATTCATTTGCTAAAAGAATTTTACTGAATCAAAAAGTGCTCTAGTCAGACTTGTGATTTAGAGAAAATATTTTGGGGGTTTTGTGGAGTATGGATTGGACTGGGATAGATTAGAAACAAGGAAACCAAATATGAGAATATTACAATAGCCCAACTAAGAGGTAATAAGGGTCTGAACTATAGGGTGTCTGAATAAATAGAGAGAAGATATGTACAACAACATTCTGGAGATAGAAGCAACAGAATTTGGCAATTGATGGGATATGTAGAGTGAGTGACCATGACAAACTGAAGCTGGCACCTAGGTGATGCGCACATATTACTATAAGGGTGGTGGTGTTCTTAACAGTTGGTGCAAATGAAATAATCCATGTAAAATACTGCAGAAAACTCAAAGTGCTATATAGAGACCAACTATTGTTGTTGTTGTTATTATTATTAGCTGTTTGTTGCATGAATTTATTAATTAGGTGTTAATATTTTTCAGCATCTATTTAACACTTTACATTTTAGCAAAATCCTTTTTTTCTTCAGTCCACATGTCAATTTTAGGAAGCAAGTTAGAACTAAGTCCCTTGCTACAGAAGTGAAGTTCCCTCTCCCACTATTCATAGAATGATGACCTTGGAGAAATTTTTTTGACTGACTACACCCATTTGTCAAAAGAAGATAAAAATCCCTGTCTTGCATATGATGAGAGAATGTTGAGAAGATTGAGAAAATGTGTGTTTTTTTAAAAAAAAGGTCTTTGAAACAGAATGAATTGCTATCCAAGTACAAGACATCATTTTAAAAACTACTTTTTCAAGGAAGCACAGCAGCCCAGGATGACATACCCTGGTTCCTGAAAGCAGAGCTTTTCCTTGGAGTGGCAACAGTAAAGTTCATGATTAGCATTATGTCAAACTCCCCGAAGATGAACCTTGTGATCAGTCCCATCCACTTTGAAGATCTGTTCAAAAATGAAACAATGTGCTCCTTCTAGGAAAGAAATAAACCTATGTTCCCACTGTAAAGCCTTTGATTCTCCTTTCATTCACTGATAACCACCTGCATACATTCTCCACAGTCAGATGGTCCTATTAAGAGTGAGGTGTGGCTACCATAGTTCAAGTTCATACTTTCGAGGATTATAGGACAGGAAAGGACTTTAGAGACCATTAAGTGCCTTCTCTATATTTCACAGATGAGTAAACTGAGACACAGAGAGGTTGAGTAACTTGCTCAGATTCAGACAGCTAGTTAGTATTTGAAATAGGATTTTTAACCAAGTTCAATAGCAGAAGTGCCAGTGGACTAGGGAGTTACATGTTGACTAATGTTACATCCATGAACAGAAGTGACAAGAGTGCAATTAGACATCTTTGCTATTTTATTCCCACTTGGGGATGCTGTCCCTAGTCTTTGCTTCTCCTTCACTTTGGAAGTTCCAGAAATTCCAGCTGGTGAACTGTTTTTTTTCTCATTTACCACCTTTAGAGTTCCTACTTTAAGCATTTTTTCAATCTTTTAAGGTTAGTGATGACTTTGCTTAGAGGGTAAGGAGAGTCACTTAGCATAAGACTTGTCAGCTCTTGGCAAATTGTCTGATCTCATAGGGCCTGAGGTCCCTTTAGAATTTATCAAGGATATTGCTAAACAAACTGAAGCTTTTAAGATTTATTTCACCCATGTAGACTATTTTATTAAGGTGAGAGAGGAGGGTCATGAATCTGCCAAATAGGAGTTTTGCCTTTTTGTACTATTTTGAGGTAACAAAGCTCTTTCAAATTGAAAGGAATGTTTATACAATCAAGAGTTTATAGCAATACCAAAGAAAGTTCCATGAACAAGGTACTCACATGTTTTTTTAGGAGCTACTCACACCTTTCACAACTCTAGACTACTCAAACAGTCACCAGTTGAACTGTAATCCAATATATCTTGTGCTGATCACCATAGAGTCCTCTCTATAGACAAGGGTACTGCTCACAAAAAAAACATCTACTCTATCTGAATGACACGCTCATTTTTTTATTCACATGGACCCACAAAACTTCAGATTTGGGTTGGATCATCAGACAATACAAAAGGAATTGTCAAAGTAAAGAAGCTCCTTGCATGTGGAGAACTGAAGAGTAGGAGACAGTAGAGACAGTCAGGGACTGTCTTAGAAGCAGCATTAGACCCACAGAGAGGAGACAAGACAAGGGAGGAAGACAAAGGCAATGAAGAAACAATGGCACAGGTATCAGTCTAGTGCCTGACAGCTGATGGCTGAGAACAGGCAATTAGCAGGATTGGCTATGAACCACAGAGCTTATGATTTCCCTCTTATTCACTCTTTACTCATTTACAAGATAAATAATTTTGAGATGTAACTAAAATTATTTTACAATCTTTTAATCACTAAAAATTGTGTATAATTATTATACCTGTACTCCAGTGCCAAGAACTGCTGTGAAACATTGGGCTGCTCCAAATGTAGAGAGAAAATGCTTCAATTCTACATTAATTAAAGAATTTTTTTTTCAATTTCTGTCCATTAGCAGCCTCCATGCTATGGCTATGAATGGTCATTATTACAGACAGAAATAGGAACATAAATTTACTGCTAATGAAAATGTCAGTTGGAGGTGCAGTCTATCATATCGGTTTGATATGGGGAGATATTCTCCACCCCCCACCGCCCCTTGCTGTGTCCCATCTTTCTGAAATGTCTAAAAGACCAATGCATAAGGTTAAATATCTATCTTTGTATCAATACGTGCTTTATCAGTCAATAACTGAGAAGTATCTTTATAATATTTTGAGGCTGATGCTCACTTCAATGGTAAAGATTCTATTGATTTTTTTCCTTAATTGACCCACTACTTATCAGGCACTGCAAGAGCTTGGCCTGTGGAACCTATTTGACCTTTGGCCCTGCCTACAAGGCCAGTTTTTGTCAGTAGGAAACAAATGCATCTGGTGAACTCCCTCACATCCCCCTCTGCCTCTTTAGGAGTCAGGAAAGTGCCCTCCCTCCTCAGCACACATAGAATCTCTAGAACTGTCTCCCACCACAGTCTGTGGCACTCAATCCGTCACGGTTCTTAAATCTCTCTCAAAAACGTACCTTTCTGATTTAGCTTTTATTGCTTAATGAATTTAGTGTTTGGGTTATGAGCTCCAGTGGTGGCTCCTCTGTTGATTAGTTTTATTAGGAGAAGTACCTTATGCTGGTGCTTTGTAGCTTGACGGGCACTAGTGACCACACTGCTTAAGCAGTACCATTTTTATGGCCTTGAGCTTATAGCAAGCACTTCTGATTTGAAGGAAGACTCAGATTCTAGATTCTCATCACTGAAGCTGAAACTTTTCAGGGGAATGAACATGCTTTTTAAAAAATGGCTATTTCCTTCCCTCCTTTCTTTTTCCCTTTCTTTCCCATTAGAATGTAAGCTCCTTAAAAGTCAAGGTTGGTTCCTATGTATGCTTGGGGCCTAGCACACACAATAATAATTTGTTGATTGATATTCTGAAAGACTCTATTTGGTACATGGTCTACTTTGAGCAGTAATCAGCAGTGGAAAGCATACTAAATTTTGGGCAAAACTCCTGCATTGAATCCTAGCTCTGCAATTTAACATCATTATAAAAGCATCCTTGTTTATCTTCCTGGTCTGTTCAGAGTATCAAATGGGATATTTGTAAAGCACTTAGCACAGTGTCTCACACATAATAAATATTTAACAAATACTTTCCTTCTTTTGTTTCTTTCTTCCTAATTTGTTTATGGCATCATCCATTATGTCTAAATTGTGTACTCATTTTGACTTTATCTTGCTATGTGGTATGAGATGTTGGTCTATCCCTAGTTTTTGCCATATTGTTTCTTATTTTTCCAGCAGTTTTTATTAAATAGTGAAGCTGGAGTCTTTGGGTTTATCAAACAGTAGATTATTATAGTCATTGACTACGATGTCTGGTGTAACTAACTTATTTCACTGATTCATCACTTAGTTTCTTAGTACCAAATGGTTTGGATGATTGCTGCCTTATATTACAATTTTAAATCTGGTATAACTAGCCAGCTTCCTTTGCATTTTTTTTCATTAATTTCCTTAATATTCTTGACCTTTTCTTCTTCCAGATGAATTTTGGTATTTTTTTCAATTATATCAAATTTTTTCTGGTATTTTGCTTGGTATGGAACTGAATAAATAAATTTAGGTAGAATTGTCATTTTATTATATTAACTCAGCCTACCCATGATCAATTAATATTTTCCCACTTGTTTAAGTCTGTCTTTATTTTTGTAAAAAGCATTTTGTAATTATGTTCATATAGTTCCTAGGTTTTTCTTGGCAGTTGGACTCCCAAATATTTTATATAGAATGTCTCTTTCTAGTTTTTACTACTGTGTTTTGTTGGTAATGTATAGAAATGTTGATGATATATGTGGGTTTATTTTTTATCCTGCAACTTTACTAAAGTTGTTAATTATTTCAAGTAGTTTTTTAATTGGTCCTCTAAAATTCCCTAAATATACCATTTTGTCATCTGCAAAAAGTAATAGTTTTGTTTCCTTCTTGCTTATTTGAATTCCTAAATTTTTTTTCTTTTACTTGCTATCGCTAGCATTTACATTTCTATATTGAATGTTAATTGTGATAACAGACATTCTTGTTTCACTTCTGATGTTACTGGGAATGCTTCTAGTTTATCTCCATTACAGATAATGCTTGCTGATGGTTTTAGATAGATACAGCTTATCATTTTAAGGAAAACTTCATGCATTGTTTGTGTTCTCTAGTATTTTTAATAAGAATGGGTGTTATATTTTGTCAAAAGCTTTTTCTGCATCTATTGATAAAATCATATGATTTCTGTTCATTTTGTTATTGATATGGTAAATTATGTTTATAGTTTTCCTAATATTGAACAATTGAACTAGGCCTGCATACCCAGTATAAACCCCATCTGGTCATAATGTATTATGCTGATGATAAATTGCTGAAATCACTTTGCTAATGTTTTATTTAAAAGTTTTGCAGCAATATTCATTAGGGAAATTGATTTCTAATTTTCTTTCTCTGTTTTGGCTCTTCCTGGTTTAGGTACCAGAACAGTATTTGTGTCATAAAAAAGAATTTTGTAGGACTACTTCTTTGCCTATTTTTCCAAATAGGTTATATAATACTGAAATTAGTTATTTCTTAAATGTTTGGTAGAATTCACTTGTAAATTCATCTGGTCCTGTAGATTTCTTCTTAGAGAATTCATTGATGGTTTGGTCAATTTCTTTCTTAAAATATGGTTATTTGAGCATTTGATTTTCTATTCTGGTAACCTGGACAATTTTTATTTTTTATAAATATTTCACTTAGACTGTCAGATTAATTGGCACACAATTGGGCAAGATAGTTTTAATTACTGCTTTAATTTCTCTTAATTGATGGTGAATTCAACTTTTTCATTTTTGGTACTGGTAATTTGATTTTTTCCTTTCTTTTTAAAAATCAAATTAAATAAAGGATTATCTACTTTTTCATGAAACCAGCTCTTAGTTTTATTTATTAATTCAATAGTTTTCTTTCAACTTTATTACTCTCTCCTTTGATTTTCAGAATTTCTAATTTGAAATTTAGCTGGGGACTTTTAATTATTTCCTTTTCTAGCCTTTTAAATTGCATGCCAATTCACTAATCTGTTCTTTCTCTATTTTATTAATGTAAATATTTAACAATGTAAAATTTTCCCTAAGCACTTCTTTAGTTGTATCCCATAAATTTTGATATGCTGTCTCATTATTGTCATTAAATTTCATTAAATTATTTGTTGTTTTTATGATTTGTTGTTTGAGTCAGTTTCCAATTAAATTTTATTCTATTTTTCCATGGGCTATTTATTATTACATGTAATTTTTATTGCACTATCATCTGAAAAAGATGCATTTAATATTTCTGCTTTTTCATTTGATTGTGAGGTTTTTTTTCATGCCCTCATAATGGTAAATTTTTGTGTTGATGTCCTATCTCTAAGAAAAAGACATATTCCTTTCTATCCTCATTCAATTTTTTTCCAGAAGTTCTTTTCTCAAATTTTATTCATCTTCTTAACTTCTTTCTTGTTTGTTTTGTGATTAGATTTATCTAGTTCTGAGAGGGGGAACTTGAGGTTCCTCATTAGTATAGTTTTATTATTTCTTTCTATAACTCTCTTTATAACTTTCTATAACTTCTCTAAGAATCTGAATGCTATACCTACCATTTGATGTATATGTGTTTAGTACTGATATTATTTCATTGTCTATAGCATTTTTTTAGCAAGATATAGGTTCCATCCTTATCTCTTTTGATTAGATCTATTTTTACAAGATCAGGATTGCTACTCTTGCCTTTTTGTTGTGTTTTTTTTTCCCACTTCAGCTGAAGCATAATACATTCTACTTCAGCCTTTTACCTTTACTCTGTGTGTCTCACTTTGCTTCAAATGTGTTTCTTGTAAATGTATCATAAAATTCTGATTTTTAGTCTACTGTGCTGTCCTCTTCTGTTTTATAGGAGAGCTCTTTTCATTTGTAACACATTTATGTTTATTAACTGTTTATTTCTCTCCATCCTATTCCTCCTCATTTATAACTTTTTCTCTCCTTTTACTCTATCTTGACTCACCAGTCTTTTGCTTCTGACCACTATCTCCCTCAATCTGTCCTCCCCTTTATCAGTTTCTATTCCTTTTCTTTTTCTTTTTCCCTCATACTTCTCCCCTCCTTTCTAACTACCTATCATTTCTCTTATTTTCCCTTTTCCCTTCTACTTCTCTAAAGGGCAAGATAAATTTCTATACACAACTGAATAAATATGCTATTCCAGCTTTGAGCCAAATCCAATGAGAGTAAGGTTCAAATAATGCAAATCCTCTCTCTTGTTTTCCTCTGCTGCCATAGGCCTCTTGGGCCTCTTCGTATATTGTAATTTACTCCATTCTTCCTCCCACTTTTCTCTTTTCCCAGTACATTTTTTCACTTCCTAATTTTCTTTTATATCATCACCTCAAAGTAAATTTGCATCCATACTTTCTATGTATATCCCTTCTAACTATCTTAATAGAGATACAGTTCTCAAAAGTTATTTAGTATCATTTTCCTGTGTAGGAATGTAAAACCTTATTGAATAATATGTTAGTTTTTTAAAAGATTTTTTCCTGATAATCTCTTAATGTTTCTTGATTCTTGTGTTTGAGGATAGCATTTTCTATTCTGCTCTGGTCTTTTCATTAAAAATATTTGAAAGTCCCCTATTTCATTGATTGTTCATCTTTTGTCCTGAAAGATTATGCTCAATTTTGATATTTTAAAACTAATTCAAGATGTTTCATAGAGTCCACAGCTTCCACTTATCTAATTCTAATTTTTAAGGAATTAAGTCTTCAGTTTGTTTTTGTGACTCCTTTTCCATTTGTCAATTCTAATTTTAAAGGAGGAATTTTCTTCAGGATTTTATTTTCATTTGGCTGAGACATTGGTGATTTGCTCACTACTTTGGAATGTCCCAGCCTCATTTCACCTATTGTGCCCTGGGTTCTAGGGCTGGCAACTTTTGCCTGCTTACAAGGACAGAAGTCTTATTAGCTTGCCTGATGTGTCACTATTCTACTGATCCAGGATATATGGGCCTCAGTTGTTGATCTGTGCTGTGGCAAATAGCCTCCCATTGGCTTGCCTGAAAATTTCTTGCACTTGGCTCCTTTTATCCAATTGAAGCACACCTTTACTGAAATCCTTTTCAGTTCTCTTAGACTGCAAAATTATTGTACTATTTTTTTGTGGATTCTGTCTCTTCAGAATTTATTTTGGAGTTTGAATTAATGTTTTCTGGCTGCTCTCTGCATCAGGGTCATTGTCAATCATCCTAATCTTTGTATTGCCATTGAACTTCAATGACCCTGGAGGACAGAGTGAAATTGTCAGTTTTGTACAGCTCTACCTCACTTGAAACCAATTCACTTGCAAATCAAAATGTCACCCTTCTGATGTCATTGGTTTCATTCCAAAAGGAAGGATGTACAACAAAACCTAGTACTTTATCTACCACACTACATAGTCACAAAATTCTGAAATTCTACAGTGCTTTACTAACTTAACAAGGACTTTCTTATGATGAGCAGGCTGATTTCAGAAAAGCCTAGAAAGACTTACATGAACTGATACTAAGTGAAGTGAGCAGAACAAGGAGATCATTGTACACAGTGATAGAAACATTATGTGATGATCAACTATGATGAACTTAGCTCTTCTCAGCAACACAGTGATCCAAGACAATTCCAATAGACTTGAGATGGAAAATGCCATCCATATGCAGAGAGAGTATTATGGAGATTGAATGCTCATCAAAGTATACTATTTTCACCACTTTTTTTTGTTTTATTTTCTTTCTTGTTTTTCCCCCTTTTCTGATTTTTCTTTTGCAATGTGACTAATATAGAATTTTTTTAATTTAAAAAATTTTTTAACATACATTGCTTTATGAATCTTGTTGGGAGAGAAAAATGAGAGCAAAAGAGAAAAACCATGGGAGAGATAAAAAAAAGGAAAAAAAAAGACATGAACATAGCATGTGTTGATTTACATTCAGTCTCCTTAGATCTTTTTCTGGATGCAGATGGCATTTTCTGTCCAAAGTCTTTTGGGATTGCTTTAGATAATTGAACCACTGAGAAAAACCAAGTCTTATAGCTGATCATCATACATTCTTGCTATTATTGTGACAATGTATTCCTGGTTCTGCTTGTTTTGCTTAGCATCAGTTCATGTAAATCTTTCCAGGCCTTTCTAAAATCAGATTATTCATCATTTTTGTAGAACAATAATATTCTATTACCTTCATATAGGACAACTTATTCAGCCATTTCCCAATTGATAGGCAGCTACTCATTTTCTAGTTCTTTGCTATCTCAAAAAGAGTTGCTACAAACATTTTTGAACATGTGGGTAATTTTCTCTCTTTTATGATTTCCTTGGGATACAGATCCAGTAATGGCACTACTGAGTCAAAGGGTATGTACAGCTTTATAGACTTTGAAAATAGTTCCAGATTGTTCTCCAGAATATTTGATCATTTCATAGGTCCAACAACAATGTGTTAGTATCCCAGTTTTCCCAGATCCCCTCCAACATTTATCTTTATCTTTTCCTGTCATCTTAGTATGGAAATATTTGAAATTATTGTACATATATAACCTATATCAGATTGTTTGCTGTCTTAGGGAGGGAAGAAGGAAGGAAAAAAGAGAAAAAAATTGGAATTCAAAATGTTACAAAAGTGAACATTGAAACTGTCTTTGCATATAATTTGAAAAAATTATTTTAAAAAAGAAACAATTTTCTTTCTCATAATGATCTCATTTTACCCTCACAACAAGTAGGATAGGTATTGCTCTCCCCATTTTTTAAAGAGGACATGAGTTTCAAAACATTGCCCAAGTTCACAGAAGTGGTCAGTAGCCAAGTTTGAATCTTAATTTGTAGATCAGAATTTTTCTCCTTCTCTATGTTGATTGATTCAGATGCAAATGGTTAAAATGAAGACCTGGCCCACTGGGCACCTGATACAGACCACTAGGTATATTACAGATGCTCAATAAACACTTACTGACTGAAACCTGGGTGATGTCACTCAGGCAAGGAAGAAGCAAGTGGAAGGATGGGAGATTTATGAAGAATTATTATTATTTAGCTCTTAGTGACGGGTGAGCTTGCTGGCCTGAATATCAATAGGATTCCCAAAATACTGTCGTGCTATTTTTCCATTTTTTCTCCAAGAAAGAACTTCCTGACAGGCTGTGTTGAATGACTTTATTTTAGAAATAATATGTCAATATATTAAAATGACTGTCAGCAACTAACACACAAGACTAAATCCAGTTTTAAAAAGACAATTGAATTCAGTCAAATAACTGGTATGTTTTTTCCCTACATGCTATCCAATAATGAGTTTGACTAAAATTTGCCATTTTCTGACCAGCTAGAATGGTCTAATTCATATAATGTGGTCCTGGAAGGATTCTCAGATACCATTTATTCCAATATTCTCATTTTTATATGGATCAAGTGACATCTAGAGAGGGAAAGTAGTATTCTTAAGCACCTTATGTTCTGGGATGGAGGGAGGAGAAAGATTATCCAATCATATAACCATATATTCAATTATTGCCACTATTATAATTATTACTGAATCCCAAGAAAAAAAAGTCCATACAGATATACAGATAGTTCTGCAAGGGAACATAGGTGAAGTCAATCTAAAGGTCTTATTGAAAGGATAGCAGCTCATTCTGGCAGATACTAAATAATGATTCATCTAGCAAATATTCATACCCAATTGTGTTCTGTATTATCTGATATCAAAAGGAACAGACAGTAGAGAATCAAGCAAAGTCTAACCCAGAAGCAAAGTTGAAGCTCTGGTATTGTGAAGTCCTTCAGGCTTAACTCTGGCTAGGTGGCTCCTATCTGAACTTCAAGGGCTGTATTTCTTTCCATTCCATCCTTCTCTAGGTCCTGTTTCTATCTTGTACTGAGTACCTTCTCCATCCCCTTTTCATCTCTCTTTAGTATTATCTTCTCCCATTAATATGTAAGCTCCTTTAAGGCAGAGACTGTCTATCCTTTTAATTGTATTTGTATTTAGTACAATGCCTCTAAGCACCATGTAAGTGCATATAGTAAACATTTGATAATTGTTTATTTCTTTCCTCTCTTTCTTTCCTTTCTCTTCTCTCAAAATCAGGCCTACATGTTCTGCTTCCATCCTACAAGAAAAGATAACCTCGACATTTCCATTCCCTCTAAGGTATAATTTACTAACAAATCAATAAGTATTTACTGAGAAATTCTATGTACCAGCCCTGTAGCAGGCACTGTAGGTGAAAGAGAAAAAAATTCAAATTCTGTGTCATCAATGAGTATGAGACATAAATCTGAAAAGTTAGATAACAAATACTAGATTGAAATACCAATTGAAAGTCATATAATCACTGGAAGTAAAAAAAGGAACTTGAGTACAGACATTAAACCGCTGGGGACTGGAGTGATCAGGGAAAACTTTTTGAATTTAATAGGACTAGAATTGTATCTTGAAAGAAGAGTAAAATTGAAAGTGGGAAGGATGGTAATGGTAAGTGGGAAGGATGGCTCCTCCTCCCAAGAGTCAGAATGTTTAGCTAAAAAGAAAGTAGAGTTGCAGGCATTGTCTAATAGTTAGGGAAAATTTGGAGGACCAATTTCTGACTAGGCTGATGGATCAAGTCAACGTTTTCCAGTAGTAATCCTGGACTTTACAATGTTCTCCAGAGATTATTGAGAGTGGGACTTTTATTCTAACACGTTCAAAAATAATACAGGCCTCAGAGCATATGAGCAAACCCTTTGCCCATTCTGAATAGACATCTGTGGAAGGTAGGGAAGTATCTGGGTCTCATTCCCATGTATTGAACAACGGAGATGTGTTTTTATTCTGATTAGTATATCAGATCCCAACACTTATTTATATGGGCTAGTTGAACGGATTGATTTACTCAGTCACCCTTTTCTGTGGGCAATCGTCTGGACCATCAGATAGCCCAATGCCACAGTCAAGGCAGCAGATAGGGAAGACAGTAACAGACAAGAAATCCCAATAGGATGTCAGTGCATGGAACAGAATTATCCTTCATGGGAGCCCCCTGCTGCTAATGCCAAACTCTTGCCGATTTTGCTATTTAAAGGGGGCAACTTGCAATTTATTCCTGTATCAATTCCGTACATCATTTACCTCAGCACTGATTGTATCATTTGCAAATTAGCATTAAGCAGCAATTTCTGGTTCAGTATAAAACTATTTAGAAATCTAACCAGGAAATTGAAAGATGTAGTAAAACACCAACATCAGGGCCAAACTTAATTCACTTCCTTATCTTCTTGTTACATATTGACGTATTTCAGGCAATTCGAAAACATCTAACTTGTCTTCCATGTGTGCAAATCAGATTATTGACAATGAAAGCAATTTCACAGGTTATTTAAATGCTAGTGGAATATCGTGGTGGGATCTGTTTTTTGACTTACATTTGCCAGGATATTTGGCTTTTGTTTGCCGGAAATAGAGAATGTTTCCTATTTAATACAAGAGATTTGACTCTGATTTCAGCAGCGGTCTTCATATCATGGGTGCCCAAAGACCTAGAAGGAATTACTCTAACTACATTGTTCCTTGACAGCTTCCTTCTTTGACATCTATTCCTGAGCCACCTGTCCAGGTTCCCTGATTTACCCGGATGCAGGTAGTTGTGGCAAGTGGATATTCCTAGCATGAAAATATCCAAGGAAATACTGTTCACAGCCCTCCATGTTTGACCCCAGGTACCCTCAACCACCTCTACCAGTTTGTTTTTCAGGAAGCTTATGAGAAAGCATCTTTAAAACATGTAAAATCCATTCAAGTTCTATTCTCATGTGCCCAAATTGCCATTCTTAGTGCATATCCATTTACATCAGTTTTCTACCCTCCCTTAAACAGCACATTTCAAACAGCATGATTACTTTGAATATTGGTTGTCTTAGTCACTCCCTTGTTCTGTTTTTCTGGCTCAAATCCCAATACCCCTCAGAGAAGGGTACATGCTCTCTTCCCTTAATCATCACAGTTCCATAATTTATCCTTCCAGCTGATTCTTTTATTGCCTCAATCTTATTTCTAAAGCAGGCCTCCACTGCAGATGTCCTACACATTTAATTCCCAGTCTACCCTATTGCTCTTCTAGTTATTCTTTTCTCAGAGTCCAGCACTGTCCACTCCTCATTCTGCATTTCAAAAATGTCTGGAAAACACACGTATATGAGTTAACTTTTCTCTCTTTCAAGGAGAAGTGTGTGTGTGTGTGTGTGTGTGTGTGTATGTGTGTGTGTAGATATATAGATATAGACACACATACATATATAGACAGATATAATTTATATTTTCCACATACAGCTTCTTCTTATGTTCCTTAATACTCTGAAAATGGGCATTGCCTTCAGCTGGTATTATTCCTGTTACACAAACCTGGCAGGTGGAAGCCCACCTTCTTGAACATTTTATATTCTGGGAAGCTCAGCAGATTTTCACTTCATTCCCCTATTATTGTCCTTCAGATTCAGGTCTGGTCACAAGCCACACCTTCCTCATCCTCGCACTAGCTGGTTTGGCTTTTGACATCCTGGTACTTTGCTCCATTCCAGCTCTCTCTTACTCTCTTAGAGACATTTTACTTTTCTTTTGCAAGGGTAATGACCCCTCCCACCAGGATTCCAAGTGTGGAAGACGAAACCTCCGATTTCTCTCCCCCCCACTCAACCCTCACTCCCCTTCCTTAATAAAATTATAACATAAAACCATCACTCCAAACTGTGCTCTGAGTTTGCCCTTCCCAGCCCCCATCACTGGGAGGCAAATACTCTAGCTGTTTTTCAATTCTATTGGTCTAACTGTTCCATAAGGCAATAAAAAAAGAGAGAGAGGGAGATTGTGTATCCAGTTGGCAGTATCCAGAAATAACATGTATAAAAAAACGGAATTAAGAACAGTTTGATGAGCTGGACTCTGTTACAGAGACAGCCTCCATATATTCTGTGGTTTTTAATTTCTTCTCAACTTCATCCAATCTCTTCCCCCTATTCCAGGTTGAATCATCATATCATCTAAAATATGCCCCGTGGGTACAGTATAGGTCACCCAGACACTTATGGGCTACATGAGGAAATGCAGATGTGACCTGTAAGTAGGATAGTTTTCCTTTGTCTTAAGTTCTAAGCTGACAAGTAGGGTTTAGGATTGAATGGGTTTGTGGCAGACCATTATGTTGACTCCTTCAACCAATAAAGATATTGCCAACTTTTATCCTAGGTTGCTTTAGGGTGGCAAATTCATTGTAATGATTGCTTATTTTTTCAATCTCATTATTAGAGAAGTTACCAAATTCCCAATCTGACCAGAGCTTTGAGTCATTCATAGCCAAGATGCACCTGGGCACTGATCCCAGGCAATCAGTCATTGAGGCTCCTACTTGCAAAGAGTCTCTGTGGGCGTTTAGTTAGACCCTAAGGAATATGCTTCCACTGACCCATTCCTAACTCACTTTACAATCATAGCTGTGTGTCTTTTTTTTTTTAATTTAGGCTTTTATTTCTCCATTTCTAAATTGAAAGGATTGAAAAATCAGACAATTTCTGATGGCACATACAGCTCCAAAATACTCTGATTCAATGACTGCTTCTGTGACTTCCTCCTCCCTCATATTACTTCTCTCTTATAAGAATTATTTAAAAGACATAATGAATCACAGAATCAGTCTCAGAGCTGGAAACAAATCCATAAGCCATGTAGTCAAACTCACCATGTCCAAGAAAGAATATACCCTGACAAGAGATCATTCCATCTTGGCCTGAAATTAGCCCTCTAAGCTAAAATTGGCCATATTTGGTTTAACTGGGCCAATCCTGTGATCCCTTTACCTCAATATTCTGAATCAGTTTTGGGGAAGGCAAAATTGTCATTCTCAAGTTAAAGATATCTCTTCAATGTTTCATTTCCCCAAACTAACTTATGGATCTCTCATCCATTGATTTATCTAACTCCCCAATATTTCCAACCAGGGAAAAACAAAAACAAAGAAAAACACTTTCTTGAAGGAAATGAGATCCAAATGCTATTTTCTCCTCACTTGGCCTTCAAAGGTACTGATGTACATTTTTCTCCTATTTCTCCTTGAAATGGTGCTTTCTTTCTCAACAATCAATCCCTTTCTCTCCCCCACTCCCTCTACTACTGTCACATTCTCTTTCATATTTTCTTCAGCCGGCTCTGCTCCCAGCTATGCTGACCCCCTATAAGTAATATGAACACATTAAGAATCTGTGTGACTCTGGCTATGAATTCCATTCCCTTCATCATATCATAGAACATTAGATATGCAAAGGGTATCAAAAGTCATCTAATGGAACCATCTTATTTTATAGATGGGGAAACTGAGCATCAGAGAAGGAAATGTATTTACATAGAGTCTCATAGTTAAAAATTAACTATGTCCCTCTCCAGTGTTCTCTCTGTTGAAATATTTTTCATTAGGTCTGGGAGAGAGGCAGGATAGGGATGGAGAGAGAGAAAGGGAGGAGAAAATTTGGGAGGAAGATAATGAACCTTTCTTGATTCTTAGAATTTGTCTTCTTTCTTCCTTCTACTTCATTTGGATTTCATTCCTCCATCTGTTCTCTATGATTGAGGCTATCATTCTCTGTCTCTGTCTTTGTCTCTCTTCCTCTGTCTCTCTGTCTCTCTCCTGTCTATCTCTCCATCTCTCTGTGTGTCTCTGTCTCTCTGTCCTTCTCTGTCTCTGTCTCTCTGTCTCTGTCGCTCCCTCTGTGTCTCCCTTTTCCACCCCCATTCTCTGTTCCCCTCTCTCTCCTGCTCCAGGGAATCTTTTCCTTGCATTAGGTGTTTTATTCTTCTCCTTTCACTTTATATGATTCAGATCCACATTTCTATTTCACCTCCTGATCATTTTAATAGAAATAAAAATATTTATAGAATACTTTCTATATATTAGGTACTGTGGTAATCACTTTACAAATAACATCTCATATGATTCTTCTAACAATCTGGGAGGTAAGTACCATTTTGTCCCAATTTTACAGATAAAAAAAATTTGAGCCAAATGGATTAAGTGACTTGCCAAGAGTCATAAAGCCAGTAGGTATTTGGGCACACATTTGAACTTAGGTCTTCTTGACTCCAGGGCTCGATAATTCTATTCATTGCACTGCCTACCTTAGACTTGTGCATCTGCATTCCATCCATCTTCCTCATCCCCTTCCCATGAGATTCTGTTCCTAAAACCATGGGCTCTATTTGGTGAAATTTCATCTTATCTTGACTGGATCCAGGACTCCACATGCTTCTCAATCATTTCTAAATCCTATCTACATTCCTGTGTTCCTTCTCCTTCTATCTCTCCCTAATGTATTTTCCTCACAATTATAATGTAAGTTGCTTGAGGACAGGCATTCATGTTCCTTATTATGTTTTTATATTCTCAGTGAAGAGCACAATGACTTTTAGTCATAGACTATTTTAGATATAGTAAGTGCTTATTCTCCTTGCAATTACAAAAGTTATGATGGTGGAACAGGATTATAGAATAATGAGCTAGAAGAGCTCAAAAATTCCAGTTAGTCTCCTAATCCTCTCATTTTATAAATAGGTAAATTGAGACCCAAAGAAAGTCACTTACTCAAGCTTAAAGCAGTGAGTTATGATATGCTTTCAGAAGCAGATTCAGATGATAATATTGAATAAAAATGCATTCTGAGGACATAGAAAAAATGTCATTCCCTCATTTTACAGATTAAAAAAACTCAGAGCAGGCCAAGTGATTTTCATGCAATAACTCAATGAGAAAGGGTCAGAGGAACCATAGCTTGAATCCACATCTTCTGATCACAAGTCCTATGAACTTTCCATTATATCATATTACTTTTTATCCACATCTCAATGAAGATTGAAGAAAATAGATACTATTTCTCCATTTTACTGGTAGAGCAACTGAGGTATGAAGAGGTTACTGAAGACTTCTCAGGTCAGTGGCACTATGAAGTCTGCCTAAGGGATTTGGCAGCCTCAATTAGCAAACAGTCTGAGGGCAGTGGCTAGCATTTCATCTTGTAATGAACTACACTGTGGGTGAGTAATCACTGATCCCACGGAGCCTGTTCTGCTTACACAGCCCTCCCCGCCAGCCCCTGGTTCATTATTTTGCAGAATTGTTTAGGAAACAAATGAGAAGCACTATATCAGAAATGATCACTGGGTCCTCAGTTCTCCTTGTGGCTTAGTCTTGGAATTTGAACTTTGGGTACATATGGTATCTGGCCATTTCAAATTGGCCAGTTCTTAATGTTCTCTTGCTTCACAGGGCATACATTCCTCCCAGAAAGATGAGTATACACAAAAAGATGTTATTTTTGTCACTTCTCCAATTATTCCCTTGCCTATAACTTTCTTGCTAGCCAAATTGGACTACTAGCTACTTCCCAAACACATCTTGTGCTTGTTTCCTACTCCAAGGATTTAATTCTCCCTTCAGAGCCATAGTTGGAAAGCCTCCCTATCCTTCAAAGTCTTCAAGTACCATTTCTAAACTCCATGAGCTTCAGCTTCCTCAATTGTAAAATAAGAAGACTAGAGTAAATCATTTCCAAAGTCCTTCCCATCTCTAATTCTAGAGTGCAATGATGAATATGATGATGATGAAGAAGATGATGATGATCTTGATTTCCTGCTCTCCAAAATGAGAGGGTTAAACTAGATAACTTCTAAGGTATTTTCCAGATCTAGATCTCTAGTACTATAAATGCTGTGAAACAGGTAGTGGTTTTGTAATGTAAATATTATTGAACTCTTTTTACAAATGAGGAAGCTATATGACTTGCCCAGGATCATTCTCCCATATTCATGATATGATTTCCCATTCCTCTGAATGATTATAATCTTTTGCTTGATCTCTGAACTTACCACAATATAACTAATAAAATACATCTTCTCCATCTATGCTAGACTGTAGACTCCATGAGAACAAGAGCCATATCTTGTTCATTTATGTATGTTGCTAAAAGCAGAGAAATTCTTGCTCCATAATTGTTTGCCAAATGAATCAATACCTTGAAATTGCATTGTTTTCTCTAGCAAAGGCCATTAAGCCTAAGATTAGATGTTCACTGAGTAGTCTCTCAAAATCATCCTTTCAGAGACAGAAACACAAGAGAGCCAAACAAAGACATATCACCTTGTCAAAGAAACCATTCATTCAGGAACCAGGAAGGAACAAAATTCCTAAGACCTGTCAGTCTCTTCCTTCTTCCATTATTTCCTCCAGTATTCTTCACCTTGTTCTTTATGACCTAAGATCCAGAGGAGCAGGAACATACAAAAAAGTCTTTCTGTGCATCACTACATGGGACACCCCAATCAACCTATCAACAAACATTTATTAAGTGCCCACTATATGCCAGGTACTGTGCTAAGTAAGGGGATAGAGAGAGACTGACAAAACAATCGTTGTTTCATGGAATTCACTTTCTATGAGGGAAAGAAATGTGTACAAACCATATCACAAACCCTGGCAAAAAGGAAACTTAAATTCTTGTCGTTTATCCATCCTGGGACTGTGGGCAAGCGAGGGCAGGGACATTTGAGGGCTGGTCTCTATGTGGTATTATTTTCCTAGACAGGAAGCACAGAGAAGACAATTAATGAAAGGTGATTACAGCATTGTTCTGGCTCCCTTTGAAGCATGTCACTAATCAGAAAGCAGTTATTAAGCATCTACTATATGCTAGGTACTGTTCTGGGTGCTGAGTTTAGAAAGAAAAAAATGAAATAGTCCCTGAATTCAAGAACTTTACTATCTGATTAAAGAAAAAACACATGCACATATATTTTTAAAATAGAATTATCATGGTGTCAGTAAAAGAGAGCTGAGTTGGGAACAAGAGGACCTAAGTTTAAGTCTTGGACAATCAGCTTCTAATTTTGAGCAAGTTACTTAAGCTCTCTAAGTCTCAGTTACCTCCTTTGTAAGATGAAGGGGTTGGACCTCCTGAAGTCCTCCCAGACCTTTGATCCTAGAGGTAAGGACCATGGATGAGATTTGATTGGCATAGTACACATAACTCCCGGTTGAAAGCTTCCCTCTCCCAATAGAGGCTGCCATCTCATCTATAACTTATACTCTTACAAGAGGTAGCCAGAGTCTGAGAATTGAAAGGATCTGACTAGTATATGTCAGAACTAAGAAAGCCTCATATAGGAAGAATCATTGAACAACCTGTGCTCTTCTTTAGGCCTCAATTTCGGTTTATATAAAATCAGGAAACTGGGCTAGGTGATTCCCTAAGACCTCTTTTTGGTTTTAACATTATCTAGTTCTGGGATTTATTTTGTTTCAGAACATTTGAGGATTGAAATGAAGAGGGACTGCTGGGGGAAAAGCTATGGAGTGCGCAAAAGAAGGCTATGGCTCACCTGGAATCATCCCCTGCTTAATCCATCTGCATTTGTTTATGTATCACTTGACTGTTCTATTGACAAGATTCCTTTTTAGAAGGGTGAGAGGTGCTGGGGAGGGGTCCTCTATTTTTCTGACAGACTCTAATCCTCAGAACATGGCTTATGTTCAACCTGGGTGTGAGGAAGGAGCAGATTCTGATGCCCAAGAGCATGGGGTACAAACGTGCTCGTGCATGCCCTCATGCACATATGCCTAGTGCTCGTGCATGCCCTCGTGCACATCTGCTAGCTCCTCCATTAAAGTCTTCAGACACAACCCTTACTGTGACAAACCCAATAATGAAACAGAGCTCTCAGGCAATTTTCCTTCAAATTAAGAAAAAACAAATATTTCTGTGAGGAACAAAATCCAAAGAGCAACTCAGAAAGTATGTGGTTAAGCCTCTCTTACCAATTTACAATATAAAAACATCTCATGCATATAAAAGTGAGTTTTTGTATCAGCGGAATCGTATACAGTACTGGGTGCTTCTATAGACTCAGGTTGGTACATATTTACGTGTAGAATGCACACAGGATTATGCTAGGGCCAAATACTGAAAGAAAACATGCGGTAAATGGTTGCTTTAATAAGTCCTGTTCCATTGAAAGGAAATAAAACCTGAGTATTAATGAGATATAATTATATATTTAAAATCTTTTCCCTTGTGCAGTATATAGAATTAATGCCAGTAAACTCACAAACTGCAACATTCTACTCCATTACATCTGCAATGATTAGAGATAGTTTGAACATCTGGCATATAATCTGTGATAGAAAACAGCATTCTGCACTTTAATGGACGTCTGGAGGCTACACATATCTGATTTTATTTCTTTCTGTTAACTCTTTCCTAGGAGATGAAGGTAGTATGTAAGAGATCTCTCTCTCTCTCTCTCTTTATCTCTTTCTCTCTCTCTTTCTGTCTCTATCTCCCTCTCTTCTTCTCTGTTTCTGTCTCTGTCCCTCTCTGTCTCTGTCTCTCTATGTCTCTGTTTCTCTATTTCTTTCTGTGTGTCTCTGTGCTCTGTCTCTGTCTGTCTCTCTGTCTGTCTGTCTCTTTCTCTGTCTCTGTCTCTCTCTCTCCCTCTGTCTGTCTCAGTCACTATCTCCCTCTCTGTCTCTGTCTATCTTCTTCTCTGTCTGTTTCTCTCTGTCTCTCTCTGTCTCTGTCTCTCTACATCTCTGTGTCTCTATTTCTCTCTCTCTGTCTCTCTCTGTCTATATTTCTATTTCTCTATCTCCCTCTCTCTCTGTCTGTCTCTGTCTCTGTCTGTCTCTGTGTCTGTTTCTATTTCTTTGTCTCTGTCTTGTTTCTCTGTCTCTCTCTCTCTCTCTCTCTCTCTCTCTCTCTCTCTCTTTCCCCTCCTCCCTCCTTACACCAGGGCTCACTTCTAATTCACCACTTGCTGGATATTTTGAAGTGTGAAACAAAAATGGAAGCCACTTGGATTTGTCAAAAGTTATTTATAAACGACACAATTGAGCAGCATTAATATTCAGATTTAAAAACCTTTAAGAACCTCTACCAATGAAAATGAGGACAATTTCCTCATTATCGGTGAAATCAAAAACATTAAAATGAAGCAGTCCTCACAGTTTCTTCAATATTTCAAAGGCAGTCTGCAGATTCTCTCTTAATTTGGCTTCCTTTCATACTCTTGTACATGATAACTTGCCTGTCGAGGATAAGGATTTCAATATTTGTACATTTTTGATGTCTCTTAAGTGTGAGTATGCAAGAATCTCTTTGACGGACATTGGCTTTCATTGAAAAAATTAGGTTATTTCTCTGTCTGGTGTAGGGTGTGTTTAGCCCCAAGCTAAACATGTTAGGTTTTAGCCCTATTGCCATTCTATGGGAAAAAGACAGATTCTTGATTGAAA
The DNA here is from genome assembly GCF_902635505.1 of Sarcophilus harrisii. Lineage (NCBI taxonomy): Eukaryota > Metazoa > Chordata > Mammalia > Dasyuromorphia > Dasyuridae > Sarcophilus > Sarcophilus harrisii. The sequence continues at coordinate 458,815,400 of NC_045427.1, forward strand.
GGGAAAAAAACTAAGGACACTGTCTCTTGCTGTATTTATTGAAATATTAGCTAATACCAACAGCTAAAAAAACCTTGAAATTGGACACTATGAACAGTAATTAAGAATGATTGAAGAATAGTCTCCATAAAGATCTATGTTACTGCTGAGATGCTTTAGCACGTAGGATGACCTGAAATATGAGTGCTCCAGTGGATCAGTTTGGTATGAGAACATGTATGGAAAAATGCCAGTGGTAAGTGGATTTGGGGGGGGGGATAATCACTTGTATGTCCTGGATTTAATGGGCTTCTTACTGTATGAGGTAATAAAAGCAATAGTTATTGAACATCCCCACTTGAGAAGTGATCATAACTACAGGTGTAATAAGAAAAAGGATTGGGTCTTCAGACCCTTCCAGCAATAATTCATTTGGGAATTAAGATGCCTTAATGACTAAAATACCTCACTTGTGGCCTCAGAAATAGAGTTCATAGGGAAAAAATGCAGATATGACCCACTGAAATTAAAGATGAGAAAGGAGATAAGGACAGCTATGGACACTTCATTCATTCATCCATTACCCACTGAAGAAAACACTGTATGCAGTGAGCTATGTACAATGGACATGTAAAAATTGGATAAAGGCCCTAGTCCTTGCCCTCACTGAGATAATAGTCTAGTAAAGCAATGCTTTAGAACTCTTCCTTCCAATGTTTCTTTGGTTTCAGGATTCCTGGATCCTTCACTGACTCTACCTTTTCTCTTTCAAGATCCTGTGTCCAGGTGCACTGAAAAAAGAGGAGAGCTGTGAATCCATGAATGCTTTTTAGCTTAAGTGTATCCCTCAAACCTTGCCAACTTACAGATGGAGAGACGAAGCTGATTCTGGAGCCAGTGTGGAAATAGACCACAGGACATCTGGTCTCTAGTATAGTAAGCTCTGTGGGCACTGTTGAATTTACTTAGGAGGTGTGAGGGGGTGGAGGGAGAGGAGAACCAACGAGAAAATTTTCAGTAATTTTACCATTACCTCTTTGGATACAGAATTCTTAAAATGCTTATTACAAGGCATCTTGACTTATTCATTAAAGCAAATTCTGTTTACTAAATTGTAAAGTTCTTCAAAATAGGACTCATTTTATATTTCCATCACTATCTCTAGTGCTGAACACAGTGAACATAGTTGAACTCAGCTCAGCTTGTCAACTTTTTTTGCCATCATGTCATTATTTTATTTAATAATTGGATAGTAAATTGAGAGCTGTTTCTAAATCAGGACAAGTTAAATAAGTCACATGGCTATGTATATTTGTTATAAAGGCTTGGGTTTTCTTTTTTTCTCTTTTATTTTGTTGTGGGGGTGAAAATGGAAGGAGAAAAAATGCTTGTCAACTAAAAAATAATTTTAAAAAGGAAAGATATAATAATAGAAGAAAAAATCTCTAAACTTCTCAGGGCCTCAGGTAACTCCCTTAGACTTAAATGGCAGAGCAGGTGTCCACCTGCATTGGTAAAAGTCATCCCTCACGGAGAGATCCCCATACCAGTTAAACCACAGGTAAAATTAAAAATGAACATAGCAGCAACAAGAGCAACAACAAAAACCTTTCTTTCCATTCCCACTTCCAAATTAAACCAAAACAAACTTCTTTCTTTAAATCCCAGAATTCACAATTCAAAATTTCAGACTAGTCATAACCTTTGGCAGCCTGAAGTATGGAAGATTTTACTATACATTTCCTGCCTACATTCTTCACTTTAAACATATTCTTAAGGAAATAAGATTCTCTGAAAGTAGGAAAACTGTCTCATACCTGCTTTGCATTATTCACAGACTATTGTTGTTGGGAGTTTATGGAGTACTCACCCCATATCTTTTATCTTAGATTTAATTAATGTAATGCAGCATTGTAATAGATAGCACAGCAAAGATTTGGAAACTGAAGAATTCCAAGAAGAGAAATGATGCTCATATCACCTCCCTGGAAAGAAGAGACTTTTTTCCTAGGAGTTTACATTGGAGTAGATGGGAGTAGATGGTTAGAGGATCAGACCTTAGCTAAATTGTAAAGTTGATATTTGACATTACCCACAATCCCATTCTCTCTGTCTCTCTCTGTCTCTCTCTGTCTCTGTCTCTCTGTCTTTGTCTCTCTCTCTGTCTCTCTCTGTTTCTTCTCTCCCACTCTTCTCTATCAATTCTCTCTACTAATATTATTCTGTTACCCTATTAGATAAACTCCCACTACAATGAGTATGCAGCTGCAAATGTGAGCATCCTCAGAAATAATTTCATTCTGTTAAGTCAAGACTATAAGCATTTGAGCACTTGCAAAATTCCAGGAGTCAGCTAAGCTCTTCAGAGAGGCTTAGAAATAGAAGCAAAAATAAAGATGGTTCCTGACTTCAAGAAGCTTATATTATAAGTGTGGGAAAGAATATATATAATGAGAAGCTAAAAAAAAAAGAACTGGTAAGAGCTACATACAGAGTATATAAAAGAACAAAGTCCAGAGTTTCCAGATCTTGGCCAAGAGAAGAATATGGGTTTGAAAATCAGAAATAAATATGGCTGGTCTGGGAATACTTCCTTAATATGGAGCTTCCTGAAGGAAATAGCTAATCAGATGAAGGGGCTGTCAAAGTGGAGAGATCTGTGAGAAGATGGAAATTCATCCCCAACAAATTGGATGGGGTAGATATTTTTGGTAGCCATAATTATTTATAATTCTCCAAGCATATCCTTCTACTACCTCTTTGGAATGCTAGCAAACTACATGGTAGTTTTTCTACAAAGCCTTACTCTGCTTAGCTTTTTCATTGAAGAATTAGAATATTGCCCTTCTGGAGTTGGAGTTTGGAGAATAGATGGCATTTACTCAGTTCTTTAATCTGCCCCCCCCTTTTTTTCTTCCCCTTTAAAAACCTCCTTTAAGTTCTTTTGTGAAATTACAACTGGTAAAATGAAGAATTCAGAGAAATATAGGAAAATTTGCCTCAACTGATACAGACTGACATAATAGAAGCAAGAGACCAACACTTGTAATTACTACAATAATGCAAATGAAGATTAAACTTGAGTTCTGGCAGCTGAACTCAAAATAATTGTAATGACCTATCCTACTCTCAAAATATTGGTGTTGGGATACTCTTCCTTCCTCTTGGCGCATAGGTGGAAGAATAGAGGGAATGTAGGGAATGTTGCATAGCAAGCACAGTAATTATGTTTGTTTTTTTGAAAGGAAGGATCTAGGAGGGAGAAGTATGTGTTGAAAAATGACTATAAATAACAGTAAGATTATATAATGATCAACTATGATCTTCTTAATAATGCAATGATTCAAGGCAATTCCAAGAGACATGGAATGGAAAATGCCATCCACATCCAGAAAGAAAACTTTGAAGACTGAATATAGACTGAAGCATGCATAATATTTTAGCTTTTTCTTTGTTTATTTGTTTTCTTCTTTCTTGTGTTTTTTTTTTTACTTTTGGTCTAATTTTTCTTGCACAAAATGACAAATATGGAAGTATGATTTTTAAAATTGCACATATTTAACCTATATCAGACTTCTTGCTGTCTTGGGAAGCAGGGAGGGAGAAAAAAATTGGAATACAAAATCTTACAAAAATGAATGTTGAAAACTATATTTATATGTATTTGAAAAATGAAATATTATTGAAAATGAAAGGAAGGAAGGAAGGAAGAAAGGAAGGAAGGAAGGAAGGAAGGAAGGAAGGAAGGAAGGAAGGAAGGAAGGAAGGAAGGAAGAAGGAAGGAAGAAGGAAGGAAGGAAGGAAGGAAGGAAGGAAGGAAGGAAGGAAGGAAGGAAGGAAGGAAGGAAGGAAAAATGACCATAAAAAAACAAAGGCATCAACAAAATTTAAAAAAAGAAAAAAAAAAAACTCCTCTGTCATTATAACCATGGTGGACTGGGACTTAATGAGATATAGTTAGGCAGTTATGTGGCACAGTAGATAAATCACTGAGTCTAGAGCCAGGAAGACCTGAGTTCAAATCCATCCTCAGACACTGGGCAAATAATGTGTTTTTTGCCTTAGTTTCCTCTTCTAAAATGAAGATAGTAATAGCATCTACTTTCCAGAGTTGCTAATGAGATATTTGTAAAGCCTTTAGTTCAATACCTGGCACATAATAAATACTATAAAACTGTTAGATATTATTAGTTTACTGGAGAAAGAAATTGCAAATTACTCCCCTATCTTTGCCCAGAAAACCTACAGGCAATATATTCTTTGAAGTAAAAAAGAATGGGACCCAACTAAACGACTGAAAAACAATAAATAATTAATTTGGAAATAGTGCAGGTAGAACCAGCCTCAGTGTCCCTGGATAATAGAGGAAATAGCTTCTACCTGGACCAGATTTTCAGTGGAATCTTTTCTCCCACTCTTGTATCTGCCATTTCATTTAATCAGATTCAGCATAAGAAGTGTCACACCTTGATTTTGGTCGTTTACCAAGATGACAAAGATCCTCCAACCGTCTGCTCTTCATTTCCAATTAAGCTGCCCAGCTTTTCTTTTCTTTCATTCTTATTCAGACAGTTATGAAAAGTTGATCTAGAGCCAGTAAAAGCAAATCCTTATAAGTGTCTAGGGTTGAACTAGGAAAGAAAGTGAAACTGATCCAATTGAAATAGGAAGAGATTTTTTTTTTCCTGCTCCTTAGGACAGTAGCCTGATTTTGGCCTGGAGGAAAAAGATGATAACAAACCTGAAGGACAAAATTGTTTTTTATTACTGTTACTGTTCAAACATTTTCAATCGTGTCTGACTTTTTATTCCCATTTGGAGTTTTCTCAACAGAGGTGCTGCAGGGCTTCACCATTCCTTCTTTATTTCATTTTACAAATGAGGAAACTGAGGCAAACATGATTAAGCAACTAGGCCAGGATCACATAGCTGGTAAGTGTCTGAGACTTACTTTAAAAATTTGAAAATAGGAAGATGAGTTTTCTTGCCTCTAGATCTAGCACTCTATTTGCTGTACCACCTAACTGTCCTGAAATTTAATTTTCTAGGTGGGATCATTTCTGCAGGATGTGTCAGAATTTATCATAGTAATTCAGATTCAACAAATATCATTTGTCTTTTGTATGCAAGATGAGAAGCACATGATATGATTGGTTTCCACTTCATCTTATTAATAGTACAATTATGGGCAAGTCACTCAATGCCTCAGTTCCCCAAGGAATTCTCTCTCTCTTCCCCTCTTCTCTCTCCCCCCTTCTATCTTTTCCCCTCTCCTCTTCCTTACTCCCTTCCTCCCTTTTCCTCCCTCCCTCCCTCTTTCTCTCTCTTTTTTTCTCTCTCTCTCTCCATCTCCTCTCTCTTCTTTAAAGTTGAGACCCTATATCTGGAGCTGGATGTCAGAGGTCATCTAGTCATTTTAAATATAAGGGAATTGAGGTCATTTGCTCAAGATCCCAGAGGCAATAAAAATTAGGGACAGAATCTGAACCCAGGTGCCCTGACCTCAACAGTTGACATTCTTTCTACTATACCATGCTGTAAGAGTTTTAGCTATATTGGAGATAATTTTCTCATCAAGAATTCTCCATGTCCCTGAAATCAGATCTGAATTTATTCCTCCCCAAAAATATATCTAACATGGTACTTGGTGATGGGAATACAACTACAAAAATTATCCAAACCTTCCTCTCAAGGAGCTTCCAATTGTGAGAACAAAAATAATTATGAACATACAATTTACCAAATTACAATGCATACACAAGGATAAAATGAATATAAAAGAAATATCCAGACAAAATGTTACAAGAAATATGATAAGATGGATCATTTCCACATAGGAATAAGGTGTGGTGGTGGGAGGTATTAAGAAATGTTTTGTGAATAGTATAGTATCTAATTGAACCTTGTAGTAAGGGAAGGCGACTTCAACAGATAAAGATAGAGGAAACAATCTGTTCCAGGAATGAAGATCTTTGTGAGCAAAAATATGAAGACCAAAGAGAGCAGGAGAATGAGCAATACAATAATTCAGTTTAATGAATTTAGTTATAAAAAGGTTGAATAAGAGGTTCCCAGTCATTTGTTTAGAACTTGGAGTACCAAAATCATGAGTTCATATCCTATTTAGAATGAGATGAAAGTCTGAGCTAGGGGAGTGATATGATTGAAAAGGCAATCCATGCCTTAGGAAGGCAATTGGCCAGAGATATTGAGGATAAATTAAAAAATCTAGGGATGGGAGTCAGGAGACCAATTAGGAGTTATGATCACATTGGATGAGACTGATTTTGTGTCCCTCAGCTAATTCAGGTGTCTGTGGAAAGAAAAGTGCTAAGTTCCATGATGGTGGTGATTTTTATTTAATTTCAACCCAGTCATTGTCACCATCATGATTAGAATCATCTCCTGCATTCAGGTTTTCATGCTTTTTAGCTCACATGATTCTCAAAAAGACCCTGTATGTTAGATTGCATTGGATGTATTTTCCCACCTTTCTAATTGAGTTAATTAAGGTCCAGAAAGGTTAAGTTCTTGTGGTTAGATGGCAAATTAGTGCCAGAATTGAATATTCAAGACTGCCAATTCCCAGGCCTTTGTCTCTTCTTGTGGAATTGGGATCCCTAGGAGAGCATGCTTTAGGATCCAATTTAATCAACAAGCACTTAAGTACCTACCAACTGCAAGGCACTGTAGGTAATGGGATTATATAGTGCAAAAAGGATACAAAGTAAAATAAGTCCATAGTATGAGGTTACATGGGATAATAGAAAGAGAAGCTAGGCTCAGAAGTCAGGAAGACCTGAGCCTTCCGACACATATTGGCCATATGATGTTGGGCAAGTCATTCAAAAATTCAGGGCTGACAGATAATCCTTTAAGATTTAACACAAGTTCATTGTTAAAGGAAGTTCCTCCACTCTTGTATTCTCATATCAAAGGAATCTTACATTAAAAATCCAAAGAAAAACACAAAAAAAAATTTTTTCCAGAGGAGAACAAAAACTAGAAATTCTAAGAAATAAAGAACTCCAGGTATGGGGGATAGTTTGTGTAAAAGCAAAGAAACACAATATGGAAGAAATTTTTTATACAGGAATCAGGAAGAAAATGTGGCATTTTCAGGACCATTGCTCCTGGAAAGAAAGGAAATGGCAGTAAATAATTAAAAGTCAGGACAGAGGAGTTCTAGAAAAAGAACTGCATCTGGAATCAGGACAGACCTGAGTTCAAATACAGTCTCTGACATTCACGACCTGTATTATGGGTGATTCACTTCATTTCTCTGAATTTTCATTTCCTCATTTGTAAAATGGAGGTGATGATACCTGTAGTACCTACTTCAGAGGGTGGTCATGAGAGTTAAATGAGATAATCAATTAATAAGTATTTATTAAGTGCCTCCAGAGCCACTCCCTATGCCAGGCAAGAGGCATTTAAAGAGGGAAAATGCAATAGTCTCTGACCTCAAAGAAATTATATTTTATTAGGAAGAAAACAATTTAGAGGAAGGATATCCAAAGAAAGGTTTTGTTTTGGGAAAGTCAAAGGGATGATGAATAGAGCTATCAGAGAGTCAAATGGCACAGCCTTTCCACAACCAATAGTAGCCTTAGTTTGATTCTGTTGCTCAGCAAGAGGTGGAAGAAAGGGAGGAGAGGAAAGTGCCTGTCAGCCAAGCATATGTCAAGGAATGGTGGAGGTGAACATCAAAGAAGACGCAAACCTGGTCTTGAGTCTGGTGCTGGCCAATAAAGGTATTAGACCATATGTGTCTGGGAGGACTTTCCTGTCAGTCAGGACAGGAGTGTCTCCAAGGCATTCTATAGTCCAGGGGGATAGCAGTAGGGGAAAGAGTGAAAAAATTGTTGGGGGAGTGATTGGAAGAAATGTGAAATTTTACATACAAGAAAATGCATGCACATATATGTATACACACATATATTATATATACATACTTATATAGAGGGGAAAAGTGAAGAAATAATCAGGGTAGATGATTGGAAGAAATGTGAAATTTTACATACAAGGAAAATACACACATATATACACATATGTATATAGGGTAAGAATGAAGAAATGGTCAAGGTAGATGATTGGAAGAAATATGAAATATATATATATACAAGGATATATATTATCTATATATGTGTATGTCATGTATATATATATATATATATATCACATTTATCCATATACCTAATTGCATATATACATGCATATATATATAATACATATTTGATTCAACAAGCATTGGTGTCAATACACATATATTTAAATATATACAATGCACATATATACATAAATGTATTTGGTATATATCAATGCTTGATGAATTATATATACATACACATTTATGCATATAAGCATATGTGTATGCACATAAATTTATTTGTGCATGTAAAAATTGTTGAATTACATATAGTTATGTATATATGTATATGCATATATAGGTAATTGTTATATATTCTCCTAATCATCCATCTGAATCTGCACAAATCTACATATATATATATAAACATATATAGATATCTGTAGTTTACCAGTAAATATTTATGTGCATAATGTAATGTGTGTTTATGTATGTAACAGGATGATTTTAGGGAGAGGACACTAACAGCTGGCATGATTTTGTGTATGAATATACATATATATGTATATATGTATAAGTACATGTATGATACCACAAGGAGAAGAGGTCCCAAGCATCTGGAAAGATCAGTAAAGACTTCATATAAATAATAGTACTTGAGCTAAGCTTTTTTAAAATTTATAATACCTTTTTTTTTCATTATAGCTTTTTATTTACAAGATATATGCATGGGTACTTTTTCAGCATTGACAACTGCAAAACCTTTTGTTCCAATTTTTCCATTCCTTTCCCCTACTCCCTCCCCCAGATGGCAAGTAGACCAATACATGTTAAATATGTTAAATACAATATATGTATACATGTCCATACAGTTATTTTGCTGCACAAGAAGAATCGAACTTTGAAATAATGTGCAATTAACTTGTGAAGGAAATCAAAATGCAGGGGGACAAAAACAGAGGTATTGGAAATGCTACGTAGTGGTTCACACTCATTTCTCAGAGTTCTTTCGCTGAGTGTAGCTGATTCTATTCATTATTGAAAAATGGAACTGATTTGGTTCATCTCATTGTTGAAGAGAGCCATGTCCATCAGAAGTGATCATCATATAGTATATTGTTGAGGTATACAATGATCTCCTGGTCCTGCTCAATTCACTTAGCATCAGTTCATGTAAGTCTCTCCAGGCCTTTCTGACATCATCCTGCTGGTCATTTCTTACAAAACAATAATTTTCTATAACCTTCATATACCACAATTTATTCAGCCATTCTCCAATTGATGGGCATCCATTCAGTTTCCAGTTTCTGGCTACTACAAACAGAGCTGCCACAAACATTTTTGCACATACAGGCACCTTTCCCTTCTTTAAGACTCTTTGGGATACAAACCCAGTAGTAACACTGCTGGATCAAGGGGTATGCACAATTTGATAACTTTCTGAACATAGTTCCAAATCACTCTCCAGAATGGCTGGATGCATCACACTTCCACCAACAATGTATCAGTGTCCCAGTTTTCCCACATCCCCTCCAACATTCAGCATTATCTTTTCCTATCATCTTAACCAATCTGACAGGTGAGTAGTGGTATCTCACAGATGTATTAATTTGCACTTCTCTGATCAATAGTGAATTAGAGCACCTTTTCATATGACTAGAAATGGTTTCAATTTCTTCATCTGAAAATTGTCTGTTCATATCCTTTAACCATTTATCAGCTGGAGAATGGCTTGAATTCTTATATGAGTCAAATGGGGCCTTTATCAGAAACTGTGAATGTGAAAATGTTTTCCCATTTTATTGCTTCCCTTATAATCTTGTCTGCATTAGTTTTGTTTGTACAAAAACTTTTTAATTTAATAGAATCAAAATTATCTATTTTGTGATCAATAATGATCTCAAGTTCTTCTTTGGTCACAAATTCCTTTTTCCTCCACAATACCTTTTTTTCCCCAAAATATATGCACATAGTCTTATCAGTAAATATTTATGTGTATAACAAGATAATTTTAGGGAGAGTATACTAAGAGCTGGAATGATATATGTGTGTGAATATACATATATACATATGTACCTATGTATATACAAGATAGAGAGGTCACTAGCATCTGGAAAAAACACTTCATATAAAATGTTAAGTTTTTTAATTAATTTATTTTATAATAGCTTTTTTATTTTTCAACATACATGGCAAAAATAATCTTCAACATTTACCCTTGCAAAATCCTGTGTTCCATATTTTTCTCCCTCCTTCCCCACTTCCCCCCTCTCCTAAGATAGCAAGTAATCCAATATAAGTTAAACATGTGCAATTATTCCAAACATATTTCTACATTTATTATGCTGCACAAGAAAAATAAGATCAAAAAGGGAAAAAATGAGAGGAAAAACAAACAAGCAAGCAAACAACAACAAAAAAATGGAAATACTATGTTGTGATTCACATTCAGTCTCCATATTTTGCTTTCTGGATACAAACGGCTCTCTCTATCACCACTGGAATTGGTCTGAATCATCTCATTTTTGAAGAGATCCATGGCCAACAGAATTGATCATCGTATAATTTTGTTGTTGCCATGTACAATGATCTCCTGGTTCTGCTCATTTCATTTAGCAGCAGTTCATGTAAGTCTCTCCAGGCCTCTCTGAAATCACTCTCCTGATTGTTTCTTATAGAACAATAATATTCCATAACATTCATATACCATAACTTATTCAGCCATTCTCCAACTGATGGGCATTCATTCAGTTTCCAGTTTCTGGCCATTACAAAGAGGTCTGCTACAAACATTTTTGCACATACAGGTCCCTTTCCCTCTTTTAAGATCTCTTTGAGATACAGACCCGGTAGAGACACTATTGAACCAAATGATATGCACAATTTAATAGCCCTTTGGGCATAGTTCCAAGTTATTGAGCTAAACTTTGAAAGAAATTGGGGAGTTCCAACAGGCAGGAATGAGAGGGAGACTGCCTTTATGAAGGCATAAAAATGGGATGTGAATTTTAGGAATAGTAACAAGACCAATTAGACTGTATTGTTGAATTAGGAAAGGGAAGTAAAGGTAGACTGGAGCCAAGTGGTGAAGTACTTGAAATGCTAAATAGAAATTAATATTTAATATTAAGGATAAATAAAGTGCTATTGGGGTTTGAGAAGAGGAACAATACGGTCGATCCAAATCTTTAGCAAACATTATATTGCCAATGATGTTCAAGGATTCTAAGGTGCTTTGTAAACCCCAAATAACCCAAATAAATGTCAATTATTTTTAAGCAATAAATCAAATAAGATCACACTTAATCAAACTTTCCAGAGCTGACGTTCAAAAATAGTTGCATATTCTTATGATGCAGGTTAACCCTATCAATAAATGGTCATTTTTCAGCTTTTATCTAAGGACTTTTCTGGTCATTCTCCTCCCATTATGTCTCCCATTATGTATCTTTCTTTATTCCCCAATAAGGTAACTATGAGAAGTGAAGAATACTGGTATTTCCCCTTTTCCAACTAGAGCCATATTCCTGCACATCTGGCCTTTTAAAGAGCAAAGTTCTCTACTTTGGATTGGATTGCTGGGTTGGGCTGGGGACTGACTGCTGCTTTGTTCCTACATTTTATCTATTCATCTGTCCTGGGAACCTTCACTGCAGTCACTGGAAGTTCTACATATGGAAGAGCCATCACATCCATGGGCTGCTGCAATCTGTCCAGAGGACACAACAGGATTTGGGATGTGGATTAGTGAGAAATGGATGTGTGCCCCCGCCCCAGTCATTAATACCCTATGAGTGCTTTCTGCCAGCTAAATAATTTTTCTTTGGTTTTCCAGACCAGTTCCCTGCATGTCCCTTATTATTACATAAACTATTGTCTGGAGTAGTGGTCCAAGAAGGACCCGAAAAACAACAAACATTCAGTCCTTTGTCTATAGCATCTCTGGAAAGTCTGTATCTAGTTGAGTCAGATTGCAAAAACATTATGCCTCCTGTGAGATAAAATCTCTGGCCAGAACTTAAATTTGTTTGACCCATCCTCTTTTGGATAGGACAATGTGAGGAAAATAAGAGAAATGAAGATTTTGCGATTGTTCCTGCCTCTTTTTTGTGTTTGAAATACACTGAACCCTGAATCAAAGCTTTCCCGTTCTCTGCAAGGCTGTACTTCCACACCTTGGAATGCCTTTCTTTCCAGAATCTGGAGTGGTGTTTGATGGGAATCAATTCTGAGAAGGTTGTGGGGGCCATCTGGTGTCAGACTCAGACAGGTCTCTTTGAGAGATGAATTTGAGAGAAAAAAGGACAGAATAAAAGCAAGGAGTGGAATTCAGACCCATCTCTCAAGGGAAGAAGCTATTTTTTTTTCCTCAACAGGAAAAACAGTCCATGGAGGTTGGAAATAAAGGGGCACTTATATCTTACAGGAAAGAAAATGGGGGGAGGGGAAATGTTGTTTTTAGAGGAAAGGATGAGACAAAAACATTGTTAATGGAAAGCCTAAATAAATACTCCCCATAGTCGGACTGAAGCCCCTGAAGTACATAATTAATTTTCCTATTTAGAAAGCTTCAAAGAAATAGCCAGGTTTTTTCCTGCACCAGTGGGCCAGGGCCTGTGACAACTCAAAATATCAAACAGTCTAATATGTCCTTACCCAGTCCTCGAAGCTTACTGAAACATATAGTCCCCTTCATTGGTTTTCCATGCAGAGCTGAAATAATTCATCAAATATTTGGAATGTGTAATTAAATATCTAATGCCAATTAGCAAATTACTAATGAAATAATCAGGGGCTTTTATGGTTTATAGTTTGGCTCTAATTTTAATTTTAAATGGTTATTGATTCTAAATAGAGTAGGATGTGAGTCACAAAAAAATTAGGTGTATATATATGAAAATGAGAAAGAGAATGAAGGTTACAGCGTGGTAGTCACACATGGCCCGTCTTCATCATCTTAATGTATAGGCAATAGATGCAGAGGGAGAGATGATGGAGTAATATGTCATGCGTCCCTTGCCAATCACAGATAATGTAATCCGGCAAAGAGACAAGACAGCTTTCACCAAGGAATAGCTGGGGTTGTCAGTGTATACCTCCCACTGTTAAGTTTTATAGGTCATCTCTTTAGCCTCTCTCCCATCTTAGGACAGACCACAGTGCCATATACCAGGATATCCTAGAATAGGGTTTAACTCTCGCAGTCCAGCACAAGAATCTCTGTCATGGATTATCTGTGAAAAAAGCAGAGATATCATATGGAAACTATAAAAGGTAAGATTGTAATTTAGAGAGAAGGAGGTCTTTCAAGAATAATTTTGATCAACAGTACTATAAGATCTCATTCAACAAATGTTAGAAATTTAGGAATTTATGATCAGTAGAAATGAGCTGATATTTACTTTGTTCTATTTATGGTGGGGAGGAAGGATTTCTTAGCAAATTAATAGTGCAAACAAGACTAAGACTACAGGGAAGTATTTAATGCACTTGGCAACATGGGCTATTTTCTACACTCTCATACACTTTAGAAGAGAATGCTTGCTTGAAAATGATGTCTGTTAATTATAATAATTCTGATCTATTTCTTAAAGAGGTCCCTTTGTCAGTATTTTGTTAGCACTTAGTTCAAGTGACTATATATACTTGAAAAGAAAAATCTTTATTTCTTTAATAAAAATATATCCTTCTAATATTTGTGATTTCCCTTACTCTAGTCTCCTTCTCTCCTACTTCCTGTGTGATTGTGGTTGAATTGCTTACCCTCTCTGTTTTCTCATCATTAAAATGATTGAACAAAATTATTTCTTCCAATTCTAAATCTGATGATCTTAAGATCTTGCCCAAGTAGTCTTTTTTAAATGAGATTTATTTCTGCTCAGAATACCAAAATTGGTAGCTTATACACTAATGTTCCAACCTTCACAGAGTATCCTAAAGATTTCATCTCTTTATACTTTTTTGAATTAAATTTATTTTATTTTATTAGTACAGAGAGGTTGGGAATCATGTCTCCCTCTACAGTGGAGAGTATGAGTGAACATTTCTGAACCCGTGAAAATCCTAACAGAGTCTATATCACATTCTATTTGGCAGGTGGGGGTGGGATGGGAAGGGAGGCAGTAGGATCTGAGAAAAGCACAGCATCAGCATTAAAGTACAGAATGGAAGTATGTGAACTATAGCAGAGGCCAGCATTCAGACCACTGAAGAATTACTCTGAGCAATAAGGATGGTGCTTCCTAGTGGTAAAGAATTTGATCTTTTCATTGTATTGTGTTTAAAGCCTCCAACTAGGAAGAGGAGTGAGTGTAAGTTTATTCGGGGGAGGAAAAAGGGGAGTCTGTCCTTGGTTATTCAGACATGGACATAGAGGTTAGAGATGCATACCATGTGGGTCAAGGAGGGTGGATTGAGGGCTCTTGCTGGGGCTGGGTCTTCCATCAAATCTGCCTTTATAGCTTCAGGGTTCTGGGAAAGTCAAAGGCCAATTATAGGGTAATTGATTTAGAGATAAAGGCCTTTGGGTCAGACCCCTCATTTTACAGATGAAGTAATAGAATCCCTGAGATGGTAAATGATTTGTCCAAGGTTACATAGATAATAAGTGGCAGAGTCAGGATTAAAACCATGTCTTCTTAATCCAAATCTGGTGATGTCCCCATTACACCACATATGTATTGTCTCTTCTATTTCAATTCTCTGGATATCTCTTATCGAAACAAAGGCTAGAAGTTACAATGGGTATGAGAACCATGGGTGATCTTTGGTCTTTAAACCTCTGTGGAAGAAAATGAGTAAAACCTCAGAACACAGGAAAAGCTGAATTTTAATCAAGCCTCAGATACTTACTGGTTTTATGACCCTGGGGAAGTCAATTAGCACTCTTTGCCTCAGTTTCCTCATCTGCAAAATAAACTGAAGAAGAAAATGTCAAAGCATTTCAGTATCTTTTCCAAGAAAATCCCAAATGGAGCCATGAAGAGTCAGACCCAACTGGGAAAATGACTAAAAAACAACAGCCTGAAGACAGGGACAAAGTGGTGATGGTGGAGAATGAAGGTACTTTATCTTTTTGTCTCTGGGGCCAGTGGAATATTTCAAATATTCCTACTTCCTTGTCTCAATCCCCATCCTTCCTGATCTTTCTGTATTGATATTGTTGACTACCACCTCTCCCCATATAGAGATTTTGAAAGCCTGATCTTTTGGGGTTCTTTTTATAAACTGGTCAAATTCCTTTTCAGAATCCTTTCATGAATCATCATCCATATCCTATCCCATGAACATGGACGTATTCCAAGGACTGGCCCTCTCTCTTTTAAAACCCTCTTTCATTTATTTTACTAGCTACCATGAGTTTTATCTTTATTAACTCTACAAATATGTTTATGTATATATATATATCTACCTGCAGATATATATGTGCATTTGTGTTTGTGTATGTGTGCACGTACATGTATGTGTGAATCTCTCCTTAACCATATTCCTATATAACCAATTGTCTTTTGGAAATTTCCACATATGTGCCCCATTGGCACTTCAAACTCAACATGTACAAAGCAGGACTCATTACTGCCTCTCCCTAAATCCTTTTTTTCTGTTGAGGGTAATATTGCTCTTTCAATCATCCAGATTCATAACTTCAATATCATGCTTGACTTTTCCCCTTCTTTATCCTCTGTGTCCAAACTGTATGTAATTTGGTTGAGTCTTTCTTCACAGCATCTTCTATATCTTCCCTCTTTCTACCTCATGAAAGCTACCCTAGCCCAGGTCCTCATTGCCTTTTTCTTGCACATTAAAATTAGAGTCCTAATTATATTCCCAGCTGTCAGTCTTTCCTCTCTTTAAACCATCCTTCTTACAGCCTCCAAAATAACCTTCCGAAAGCATAAATCTGGCTAAGTCTTTTCCTTACTTGAGAACATTCTGTGGTTACCTATTTTCTCTTGGATAAAATACAAAGCCTTCGGTTTAGCATTTGAAGCATTTCAAAATTTTGTTCTATTCTTCTTCTCTGCAAACCATCCCCCATAATGGATGCCAAATTGAGAATCTTAAAAACATAGATCTGATCATATAACCCCCTCCCTCCATTTAAAAAGCTTCAATGGCTCCCTATTACCTCAAATATAAACTCCTTATTCTGGTGTTTAAAACCTTCTATAATCTGGCTCCCTTCAACCTTTTTAATGTTATTTCATAGTATTCCCCTCAAACATACTCTTCATTTCAGTCAAACTGGCCTACTTACAATTTTCTGTACAAGATGTTTCATCTCCTGTCTTTGTACAAGTAGTCCTAAGTGTTTGGAATATATTCTCTTCTCATCTCCATCTCATAAAAATACCTTAACTTCTTTCAAAGGATAACTTTGGTACCACATGCTACATGATGATTTTCTTTATCTCCTCCTCTTCTAAACTAATATTGTCTCCTTCTTAAAATTAACTTGCATTAATTTGAATCTATTTTGTGTTTACTTATTTGCTCGTGTTATATCTGCCAAGTACAATATAAATTTCTTATGGATGGAGATTGTTTTATTTCATTAATTAATTTGACTTTATATGCCTAAGAACTAGCATAGAACCTTGTATGTAGTAGGTTCTTAATGAATATTTTTATAAATAATAATAAATTAATTTTTTAACAAATTAAGTTTTATTTTAAGAATTACTATTCCCATTTTACAAATAAGAAAATTGAAGCTTAAGGAATACAGTAACCTGCCTATAGTCACATAGTTTGTAAAGTTTAGAGTTAGGAGACTAAAAATCTCTTATGGTGTGAATTCTCTTGGATTATCACCAAGCATTTTGATTTGGAACTTAAAAATTATTGGCAGACTCTCCTCTTAGCATTACCTAGACACCCCTCTCCAAATGGACATCCTCTGCCCAGATCCATCCTTAAGGCAGAAAGGCAAACCTTTCCTTCCCACTGAGTCACATGGTATTAGGGAGCAGGAGGAAAGAAGACGCTCACATCCAGCTCAGAAGTGATTTAAATACTCCTCCTGCTCAAAGGGGAATCTTGGATTTCATTAATTAATACATCAATAGAAGCCAATGGAGAAAAACATGTCTTGTTATCTGGTTTCTCAGATGCTACACACTGGCTCATTAGCCTTAAGCATATCAACCCGATAACACTATTTATTCCATATAGAATAATGATCTACTTTCAGGGAATACTACACTGAGCAAAAGGAATGAATCCATTCATTATTACTGCTTAAACACACACAAGCACACACACATATGCACACTCACACACTTCTTCTTGAAGGAGGAAAAGTAGGACCAAGAGAGGCACAAAGATCAACTTCACAGAATTAAGTCTAGGGAATTATCACAAATCTGATCTGACCTAATGTCCATCAAACTATTCAGAATTTACCAACTGCCCATTTCTGTCCATCCAACCATCAGCAAATTAGAAGATGATGTGACTCGTGGCCTGTTTATTCTCAGTATCACAAATTATCTTCTGGAAAGGTTTAACATCTAAAAAATTGTTACTCCATTGTACTTGTGTTTGTTGGTACCAAAAATACTAGTTAAATTTTTAAAATGTATTTAAATAAGCAAATTATGAGGTAGAGAAAACTTATAATATACCCCCCCATGATGGGGGGTAGTTATGAAGAATGTACTTAGGTAAGCATTATGCTTATTATACAGGCATAATGTTCTAGTATCATGTGTGTTTCTGTTTGAGTCCTACTCACAAGAACAACAACAGCAAAACATTATATGAATGCATTTCTCAGGCTTAAACTCCAGTACTTCAGTTGATTTGAGGTCTTAGTGATGTTAGGTATTCTCTCCAGCCATAAAGTTCACCATCCCTTCACATATTCATAATCTCATCCACGACCAAAGAACTTTAACCAAAGTATTAGGAGAGAGAGTTTCTTTTTTTGTTTGCTCTTTGTATTGTCTAGATATTAATAGAGCATGTGGCCTGTGCTCTCATGATACAGATCACACATCAGATATATCTATATGCATAGATAGATAGATAGATATAGATATATCAGCTACATCAGGAGGAGGAAGAGGGAAAAGGAGAAAGAAAAGGAAAAAGAAAAATAAGGCACTAATGAAGAGTAGACAAATCAAGGACGAACAGCAAACGGGAAATATAACCATTATATACCATAATTCCTGCTCTTTAAGTTGTGTGGTTTATCATTTAGGATCTCAGAGCAGGGAGAGATCACCAGGTTGCCATCATTAGCAAAATCTTTGTGGAAAATATGGACCTTGAAAGATAGAATAGGAAACAGTGAAAAGAAAAGACTTTGGGGGAGGGGGGGCAGAGAAAAGTGGCTAAAAAAAAGAAATGAGAGGAAGGCTAAGAAATAATTAAGCCAAATAAGAAATAAGGTTGGATGGACAGGACTGGGTCAGGCTCCAGAAGCCCATGGAAAGCTGGCAAAGAGTTTATAGCTCAGACTTAGAAGATGAAAGGAAGCCATTGCAGGTTCTTGTTCATCAGAGAGAGGAATGTGATTAGATGTAATGTGTTACAGTATATCCTCACATAAGAGCACTGGAATACACTCCATTCATTTCAAAGTGTTTTGTTTTCTCTTCTCCATTGAACATTTTAGAGAAAAGAAGCAAATATCTAAGCCAAAAAGGGTGTTTTCATCTTTGTAATGGGCCTATAATAGTACTGATGAGTAGACTTTGTCAGTTCTGTCTGGAAAAACATGAGTTTTTCAGACAATACTGAAAGTACCACATATTTTCCAGTGAATTACTCCTCAAAGGTATGAGTCATTCATTCATTTATAGTCTTTTCTGAAAATGCCATGTTGCTTAATTGAAATGGCACTACAATGGCACTCTGACACAACATTCAATCCAGCTACAGACCAAAAAAGGATTTCAAACAAAGTGCCATTCTCTGGGACCAGTGGCCGTTGGGAAAAATCTTGTAGAACAGCCATTAAAAGAATTTTTTTCCAAATTAGCAAAAAGCAACACATTTAAGACCAACCACATTTAAAACTGGATTTCCTAAAGATGAAGTGGTTTGGGAAGGAAAGACTGATCAAAGATGAAAAATAGATAAGGTTCAATGAAGAGGAAGCACATAAGACCTATCATGATTAGCAGTCATGCTGATGTCTGCGTTGGACACAGTCAAATCAGAAATGGAGTTTTGCACAATATCAACCCAAAGGCTTCACATTTTTAAGAAGAGTGGGGATGTCCATCATGTACCTTGCCTCATTAGCTTACCTCAATGCCTTCTAGTGAGATCAGTGAGGGCTAGTACTGGAGCTAAAGGGCAGAGTTTGTTGGGATAAATATCAAGCTGATTTTGTTTCAATAGTTTTCTTGGTCTCTATGGCAAAGTCCCCTCTACAATTTGGATCAGTGAAGACAACATCCTTAGGAAGGGCTAAAATCATGGAGATAAAGCTGGAAAAGGTTGTAGTTTGGGAGTCAAGTGACCTGCATTCAGATGTTGTCCTCCACACTTACTATCAGGGGTCCTCAAACTACGGCCCACTGGCCAGATGCAGCAACTGAGGATGTTTATCCCCCTCACCCAGGGCTATGAAGTTTCTTTATTTAAAGATCTACCAAACAATGTTTTTGTTTTTACTATAGTCTGACCCTCCAACAGTCTGAGGGACAGTGAACTGGCCCCCTGTTTAAAAAGTTTGAGGATCCCTGAATTCTAGATGATGTCACATTAGTCATAACCTTTAGGAGCTTTGATTTCATAATCTGTAAAATGAGAAGGTTGGATTAGATGTCTGACACCCCTTAAAATCTGGCCTCAGACATTTAATAGAGTGTTACCCTGGGCAAATTATTTAAGTTATTTGCCTCAGTTTCCTTAAACGAAAATGGGGATAATAGTATCTACATCACAGGTTTGTTTGAAGAATCAATTGAGAGAATATTTATAAGGCATTAAGCACAGCAAGCACCATATGAATACTTATTCCTTTTTATTTTTCCTTCCTGTTCCCTTCTTTCTAGAAAACTATGGTCCTATACAGTGTTTGACAGAACGGCACTACCCAGTTTGAAAATATGTCCATCTCACTAAACCATCTCTCTCTCAAAGTTTTCTTTTCATCTTAGGATCCTTTCATAGCATTACAATTATTGATGAATCTCAAAGAGCTTTTCTACACGTGAATTATATCTGTTGATATTAGTACAAATGACCTAGTAAACTACTCTAAAAGACTCCAGGAACCTTTAAGTGTCTCCAGACCCTCTAGATATTGTGAATACTATTCCATTCCATTCCTGAGGTAGAGGAGCAGGGATTGGCTGGGATGACCTGTATGGTTCATTTATTTGATATCACAAGGAGAAGGAGGGCATGAGTCTTCATGTCCTCATTTAAGTTGAACCATCAGTAGTAAAAGTCAAAGCACTTCATATTTTTTTATGTTCTCAATAATTCCCAGAATTTAAAGCAGCTCAGTTTTCTTTTCATATGAATGTTGCATAAGAATGTTAATCTGGTCTCACCCAGATTAATATTTTCCTACTCAGAGGTAGCTTGATGTAGGAAAATATAAAAAGTTCTAGACCTGGAAGCTAGAAAAATCTTTTTCCTGAAATTTCCTGAAATTCTTAATAGTTATATGATGATGGTCAAGTAATTTTTATCTCATACAGACTTGGTTTTCTCATCTGCAAAATGGAGACAATAATATTGTTAATACCAACAACTCCTAAGACAGTTGAGTGTTGTGATCTCAAATGAGATCAGAATCAGGGTGTCCCAAAAGTCTTAGTGCAGAAAGCTTTGCTGATACTTTTGGCATGTCCTATATTTTAGGCAAACTATTTTTTAAACTTTAAAGCACAATATAAATGTCAGTTGATATGATGATTATTATCCATCCAGAATTCATCTTTCCTCCATTTGGAGGCAGGTCAGTCTTCACGTATTCCTTAAATGAACAACAACCATTGGTAATTCTAGGCAAGTACTCATGCCCTTCTCCTTGTTGAAATAACCTTTTATTTCTGCTTCCCATACTTCAAGGTTAAGAGCATTTCAATGTCACTGTTTCCAAGAATCCTTTCCTGATTATTCTGTCCTGCATTATTTTTCCTTGTATAGAATCCCTACAAAAGTCCCTGATTGCATCATTATTGTGAATTAGCATTCTTTAGTAAAGAATATGATTCATAAATCTGGAAAGTCCATGGAAGTGGAGCCTCACCAGTTCTCTATATGGCACTTACTCTGTGCCTATCCCTGCTCATACATGTCAAATTCTAGATTTTTAGAAATTTAGCCTTAGCAGGAAGATTAATGAATTGCCCCATCTCTCCTCCTCTGCAAATTGAAACATTTTTATTCACTCTCTTTAGAGCCCTTTCTATTCCACATTGTGATTCTCTGAATTATCTGTGAGGGGTGTAGTTTTCTGAACTGTCGCAGAGTATGGAGCAATGGAAAGCATTTTAGATTTGGACTCTGAGGACTTTGAATCCCAGTCCTTCCACTTACTACATGTTTGACCATGAGGAAGTTGCCTTCATTTTGCTTATCTCTAAGATAATGTTCCTTTTTTCTTCTTTTAACAAGATAGCCTCAAAGATCCATTTCAATTCTACATTTATGAGCCTTTGATTTGACTGAATTCACACAATGAATTAATAACAGTATAGTGGCTAGGATCTATGCCTAATAATTAATAATATAGCTAATGAATCCTTCTCCTCCTCCACTCTCAAAAAGAGAAGAGAGCCATTTATTTTATTTTGGGTGTTTTTTGTAATGAACCATTGGTTTTGAGATCCAACTGTCATCCTGTGTCAACCCTCTTTTACATTTTAATCTCAACTAGTTTTTATTAGGCATCTACTGTGTTCTAGGCTGTATCCTAGATTAAAGAGATATTAAGAAAAATTGAAACAGTCTCCAACCCTCAAGAACCAATATTTTATTAGGGGAGATAATACATATATAGATAGCATAATTGAAAATATGTATACACACACTACTGGGTCTATATCCCAAAGAGATCATAAAAGAGGGAAAAGGATCCACATGTGCAAAAATGTATGTAGCAGCCCTTTTTGTATTAGCAAGGAACTGGAAGTGAGTGGATGCTCATCAATTGGGATGTGGCTGGATAAGTTGTGGTATGTGAATGTAATGGAATACTACTGCTTTATAAGAAATGATGAGCAGACTGATTTCAGAAAAGCCTGGAAAGACTTACATGAACTGATTATGAGTGAAGTGAATAGAGCCAAGAGAACATTGTACTTAGTAACAACAAGATTACATGATGCCATGATCATTATGGAAATATGTTAAGAAGAACTGCTGCACATGTTTAACATATTGGATTACTTTGCCATCTAGGGTACGGGGTGGGAGGAAGGGAAGGAAAAAAAATTGGAACACAAGGTTTTGCAAAGATGAATACTGAAAATTATTTATGCATGTTTTGAAAATAAACAGCTTTAATCAAAATGATAATAAAAAAAGGTTACATGATGATCAATTGTGATGGACTTGGATCTTTTCAACAATGTGATAATTCTAGGCAATTCCAATAGATTTGGTATGGAAAATGCTATCCATAATCAGAGAGAAGACTGAATGTGTATTGAAGCATAGTATTTTCACGTTTTTTGTTTGTTTGTTTTCTTTCTCATGTTTTTTTTTCCCCTCCTTTGGTCTGATTTTTCTTTCACAATATGACAAATATGGAAATATGTTTTTAAAAATTGTACATATTTAACCTATATCAGATTACTTGCTGTCATGGGAAATGGGAAGGTAAGAGAGAGAAGGAGAAAAAAATTGGAATTTACAAAAATGAATGTTGAAAACTATCTTTATACGTATCTAGAAAAATAAAATGCTATTTAAAAAAATTTTTAAGCATACAATATATACAATGTAAATATGGGAGGGGAAGACACTAGCAGCTGGAGAATCAGAAGAGGCTTTATATAGACAATGTCAGTCACTCAGACAGTTTTGAAAGAAACAAAGGGTTGATTCTAAAAGCCTGAGGTGAGGCAGTGGGAAGTCATCCTGGCCATCAGGAATGAGGAGAGAAAAATGCTATGAAGAGAGATTTATACCATCTTGCCTACCACTCCCTCCCTTATAGAATCCATCCCGTTCTCGTTCTATTCTGAGACTCTCCCAGCCGGTCCCTGCTGAGCAAGGCTTGTTGTTTTCCATTGTTAGGCACTGTCTGATTTACTCCTTCCAATGTTCCAGAGGCCCCTTCTGTTTCCGCCTTCAGGTATGTGATGTTCCTGTTCCCCAATTCAAAGCAAGGAGAAGGGGGAGGAAAAATACATATGGATATCCCACTATTTGTATTTATCATCTTCCACCCCAACTCCTGAATATTCTCATCTTAAAGTTTAGTCATCTGTTTTTGTACATGGTCCTGGCTTAAAACATAGAATATGTCACTGTCATTCCAGTTTCTTTCTTTCTTTTTTTTATTTTTTTAAGAATGGACATTTGAATTAATCAGTACAGAAGAACTCCCAAGGAGGAAGCTCTTTTCACCAAAGCACACCAGCATCTGCTATGGAACTCAGAGCCTTAGAAAATTGCCACAAGGCACTGAAAGGTTAAGTGATTTGCCCAGTCACACAGGCAGTATTTATAAGAAGGCGAATTTGAATTTAGGTTTTCTGGGTTCCAAAGCTGGCACTATCAATTATACCGTGACTGCTTAAAAACAATTACTATTCTTTTTTATAAATAATAAGACTGATAACTCATACATATGGTGCATCATAATTTACATGTTTCTTTTTATATGTAGTCTCATTTAGTCTTCATTAAAACAAAGTTCTTTGTATTAACATCTTTTTTATACAGCTCTCATTTAATCCCTACAGCTATCCCACAAGGTAAGTGGTAGCAAAGTTGTTAACTTTTCTGAGTTTTAATATACCCATTTTGCAGAAGTGGAAACTAAGTGATTTGTCCAGGATCATGCATGCTATTGTCATAAGAAAGACCTAATTTCAAGCTTATTATCTGCTACAATGTGCAATGCTTTTTGTACTCTAAAATATTTTATAACAGTTGGAGAACATATTAATAATTTATCATATAAGATTTTCGTATGGTCATAGTATCTTAGAATCATAGATGTACACCTGGAAGGAATACAGAAAAAACCAAATGCTGAAAAATATCTATTGTTTAGAGTTCAAAATGCATATGAATGGATGCCCTATAGACTTTTCCTAGAATATCTGTATCTGAGACAGAAAATACAGTGAGTTGGACCCATTGAGGAAAAGGAGGAACAGAGTGGGCTGCACTGCTTTTGAGAAATTTTTTAAGTCCTTGGAATCAAGGCAAGGCCCATCTTTGCAATACAATCATTTTATTAATGTTATATGTCCTGGAATATCTAGAATACCACTGCCTCTGAAGAATTCAAGATGAGCATGACACAGAGTCCCAGAGAGGAATGTGATAAGTATACAAAAATGCTGAACACATAATCAATAGGGAACTTTGAAGAATGGGAGCAAAGTTGTTGAGAAAGAACTGTATGTTAAGAAGAGGTTGGCTGATCATGTGGCAAGAGTAATGGATGACAGGTGGATGCTTGGTGATCACATCATCAAGGTTCACTGAACATTGAATTTCCATGGATTCAATTAACATCTCTATGAGGATGATTCCCTGATCTATTCTATGGTTCTCTCCTTAGCTTCAATTTTATATTGTCAACTCTCTCTAACTTAATATCCTGTAGACATCCCAAATTCAATACATTCAGAGAAGAACCCATTATTTTACCTTAAACTTACCCCTCTTGCAAACAAATACTTTTAATATAGAGGGAACTACTGTTTTCCTGGCCACCTAGGTTTGCAACATTCACATTATCTTAACTAAACAAAACAATAACAACTTACTTGAAGTAATTCTTTCTTTATTCAATAAGAATTGAAGCTTCAGATTAAGGACCTGAAAAAGGATACTGTAGAAAAGTGGGAGGTTGAAGACCCTTTCATGGTGAAGAACACCTGAGAATCTAAAAGCACTGGAAACTTTGTTTGTAGCTATAGGTAAAAATAGTGGAGAGAGGAAGCTCAGAAATTTGGAAAAGCAACTTTGCCCACTTTTCTATTTTGCCTGAGGCTTGCCCTGTTTTTATTTTACTATTCACACAAGCTGTGTTCAAAGGGTGGTCAATGTCTAACAGCTTCAGGAGGCAACTGCTTAGAGCCACTATTACTCCTATTCTTTTTACTGCCAGAGAACCTTTTCAGGGCTGTTTGTCCACTTTTAGTGTCTACCTGTCATCCAACTTTCACTACGGCTCCAAGAAGCCAAAGTATGCACAGAGATCATACTCTGTTAAAACATCTTAGCAGTTGAGCTAAAGAAAGATTGAGGGTAAACAACAGGCTTCAAACTGGTCAGTTAATGAGAAAGATATCGACCCCAAGTGAGTGAAGACATCCCATAGCAGAATAGTTAGATGAGAACGTGTTGAATGGCCATGAAAGTGGTAAACATGGGCACTATGGAGCCTTTAGGACGTGTAGACATCAAAGACACTAAGATTGTCCTCTGCATCCCTCATCTTGACTTATGTCTTACCATTGTACTTCAGTGTCTGCAGAAGAGAGAATGAGGCTGGTGTTTGTACAACTCTGTATCCACCCTGCTGTAAGAATACTTTACCTCCCACCTAGACCATTGCAATTACCTCAAATCCAATTAACAAACAAGTCAAGCCCACCCCATGATGTCATCGGTCTTTTGGAAAATGAAGAACAAACAATAACATCTCACTGATACATGCACAATCTGTTTTAAACTCTTACAATTTCTACTTTCACATACTCTTTGGATAGTATGTATCCTGTCCTCTTCACTTATCGCTGTCACCTTGCAGCAGACCTTTGTTTGCGTCCAAACTGCTGCACTAGTATCTTGCTTGATATTCCTGTCTTTCTTATCCATCTCATCCATCCTCTCTACAGCTTCCAAATTAATTTCCCTATATTTTATCTTACCATGAAATCTACTAAATGCTGTGACTTCTTATTATCTTCACAATAAAGTATAAAATCCTACACATGGCTATTAAAGCCCTTTTACTTTTCCATTATTCTTAAGTTTTATTCTGTTCCACATACTTTTATAATCTCCTTTCCTGCTCTTTCTGGCACAGGATTCTCCATCTTTTACTCTACTTTTTCACTGTCTCATTTTCATTCAGAGCTAATTTAGGTTGCACACTAGTTAGAGCACTAGGCTTGGAGTCAGGAAAAACCTAAGTTAAAATTAACTTGGATTAAAATTTAGTCTCAGATACTTACTAGCTGTATGACTCTGGACAAGTCACTTCATCCCTATCTGCCTCAGTTTCCTCTACTGAAAAATGGGAATAACAATAGGATCTATCTCACAGAGTTGTCAAGAAACTCAAAAGAGATATTTGTAAAGTGCTTACAACATAAAAAGACATCAATAAATACAAATTTCCTTCTCTTTATTTCATCTTCCCATTTCTGAAATGATCTTCTTCCTCACCTCTACCTCCTTGTTTCTCTGGCTCAGTTCACATCATACCTTCTTCAGAAGGCTTTTCCAGTCACTCTCTCCCTGATGTGCCTGTTGCTAGTACAGCCTTCTCTCTGAAATTATCTCACCTTTATGTTCTGTATATATATATATATATATATATATATACACACACACACACATACACACACAATGTATACACATATACATATCTATACATTACACTATATGTAATCATACATATTAAATGTATTTATATATATTTACATGTGTGCACACATATGTGTACATATATCTATAGATAAATCTTGTATGTACACATTTTTGTATGTTGTCTTCCCTCTTTAGAAGGTTAGTACTTTGATGACAGAATCCATGTTTTTGCCTTCCTTTGTGCTCCACTGTCTGGCACATAGTAAGCTCTAAACAAATGCCTATTGATTGACTGACATCCTGAGTTCACTGGCATCTATTAAGGGCCTCCTATGTATAAGGCATTATATTAAGCATCAGGGATATGTGGAAAGACAAAAACTAAATAAGCTTTAAAAAAAGAGTGCTTAGTCTCAAGGCACCCATAAGCTAATAGGGGAAACAACATGCAAACAAAATAGGTTCAAACAAAACAAGAAGGGAGGGAGGAAGGGAGGGAAAGAAGGAGGAAAAGAGGAAAGACAGGAAGGAGGAAAGGAGGGAAGGAGGGAAGGAAGGAAAAAAGAAGGAGAAAGGGAAGAAGGGAGGAAAGCATTTGTTGGCTTTCCAGGGTATGTTGGTTGGAATTCCTTGTAAAGAACTTTGGGGAAAGCATAGAAGAAAGTAGGTTGGACTGGCAGATATGGAGGAATTACTTTCTTCATCAAAGAAGGAAACTCCTTAAATAATGAAAACACAGGTCTATTTGAATACTTGAAGGATCTCAAAAATCATTAGTTTAATGTCTTTTTGCAGAAAAGAAAGTGAGACCTAGAGAGATTAGATGAATTGTCCAAGACAACACAGATAAGAAAAAGACATTCTGTATTTGAACCCAGTTGTACTGATTTTGTATAAACTCTGCTTATGTCTATACATGTTTCCATTTGTTGAACTTTAAGGTAGTTGTGGACATGGACCATTTCCCCTTTGTCTTTGTTTCTCTAGCTTTAGCACAAGGTCTGGGACAATATTGGCATTTATTAGATACTTATAAATTGATTTATTGAAGACAAATATCTTTAGTCCCTTGTCCCTATACTATTGCTATATAACATTCCTTTCTTGGGGAAAGGGCAGCACAAAATGATGACTAAGAATCAGAAATTAAAGGGATGCCCATCACATGGGGAATGGTTAAACAAGCTAAGATATAGATCGTAATGGAATACTATTGTGCTACAAGAAATGACAAGCAGGATGACTTCAGAAAAACCTGGAAAGACTTATATGAATTGTTGCAAAGTGAAGTGAACAGAATCAAAAGATTGATATACACAGTAATAGCAATATTGTTCAATAAAAAACTGTGAATGAAAGACTAATTTTGAAGCATAGTATATGCCTCCAGAGAAAGAACTGACATTGCTTAAATACAAGACTTGTTATTCAAGTCTTTTTATACAAAATGAATAATATGGAAATATTATTCATATAATGGCACATATATAACACATCAGAAAGTGATCACCATCTCAAGAAGTGGGGAGGGTAGAGAGAGAAAGAGATTTGGAACCCAAAAGTTTAAATAAAAATGTTTTTTAAAGCAATGGAGATCTTATCAGTAGGATATCTGATGAAAACTAAATAGTTAAACAGATTTACAAGTGATTTTTTTTCTAACTTGGGAGCAAAAAATTCTTATAGACAAAAACAACTATGCTAAATCAGTGTGATATTAGGAGGCAAACGCACTGCAGGTGGTGAAAATAATATAAGAGACACAATGCAAAGAAGATTCAAGTGTATTTAAGATAGTTTTTTGTGATTCCAAGATAACAGAATACTGGAGGAAGGGATCTTTCAAAAGGAATTGGTCATACATTTAGATATCCATCTAATGAATAGCTTATCTCATATTTGCTGAAATAAACTACTTTTGCACAAAAAATTCCCCAAACTGGAATTTCAGTTCTGTTTTTATCAAGATGTGATTGTTGCATGTATGCATGTGTACATGTATGTGTATTTTCTGCAGGATGATACTGGAAAAGAGTTGAGTGGGAAAAAAAATAGGCTGGGGGCTGCACAGCCATAATAAACTCCACAGCCCTCAGGAGAAGGTAATTAGGGCAAGAGAGTATATTGGATTAGAAATAGTCATTTCTAACAAATGTTCTATGTACAATATTCATTTTCAACCAGGACCCCACTTGGTGTCTGCTGGACCATATGTGGAATTATTTCCATTTCTTTCTTCAAGTTATCAAGAATCTAAGTGCTGAGGGTCTTTGGAAAGGGACATGATTCCCACAGCAGCAAACCAGGCTTTAAACCACCTGCTCCAACCCTGCCTAGCCTATGGTACAGAGCCATGACCTCAAAAGGCTAGTGTCTCCCTGGGTGAATCTATTACATGCATTAAAATAATTTACGCTCAGTCCTATAAAGTGCTTAACTCGTCATGGCATCATCTATTCTAAAAGCATTCCTCTGCATCATGAATTATTTTTGAAGTATTTATGTGGACCTCACCGAAAATCACCCCAGTCAGCAAACTGGGAAATGAAAAGTCATTAAGAGAAGGTGATGACCTCAAGGTCATGGACACGAATCTGACTTAGGTTAGGAGGGCTGAAGGACAAGGCTGGTGGAAGGTGGGATGGCTGCTGTGAGGAGAGGTGGGAGGGTCTGGCTTTGGCCTGTCCTCACTAAGCTGCCCTTTTCTATCACTGATCAATCTTGGGAGGAGAAGGATTCCATCCAGAAGCCCAGATCGCTTGGATCTTCCTAAAATCTTTGGGCCACCCATTCTAGGGAAATGCCAGGGTTCAGAGGCATTTAACTGGCACCTTTCATGAGTTTCCTCAAATACAAATATCTAGTTATTGACTAAATAATTAACTAAAACACATTTTCTAAGAAGTCTGAAATTGGGATCAAGTTGTACCACTCTATTTCTATTGCATGGCTGCCTTTTCAGAATTTAAGCAGATTAGTCGAGTTAACTTGAAATTCTGTTTGATCTCTTTATGGGCTTTGCCTTCATAAATTCTTGGCCTCTTGAGTTGATACCTATGGCCCTAAAGTTTAGTGTGTTTGATTCTAAATAGCATTCTCTTTGTTTTAAGTCCTAATTCCTGGGACTTTTTTCTTTTGAGGGGATGGGAGGGAAAAGAAATTCTCTGTCAGTAGTCTGTTTTCTTTCCTGGAATTGCAAAGTTTTCTCAAAATCAAGCTTTTTCCCTACCTCCTGCAAGAAGTCTTCTATGATTACTCTGTCCTACCCTCATCTCTTCCTTCTCTGAACCTCTAGCCAGTCCCAACAATCTCCTGCTTAATAATATCTCCAATTGCTTTGGAAATTATAATTCATACAATGAATGACAGGGATCAAATCCACTGATAAGTTGGAGTATTAAG
Organism: Sarcophilus harrisii; assembly: GCF_902635505.1. Lineage (NCBI taxonomy): Eukaryota > Metazoa > Chordata > Mammalia > Dasyuromorphia > Dasyuridae > Sarcophilus > Sarcophilus harrisii. Next base: position 458,845,569 of record NC_045427.1, read on the forward strand.
TGGAATCTAATGAGATCAAATTTAAGAAGAGTAAATATAGGCTTAACCTGGAATATTTATATATGTATATATACATATTTGTAAAGTGAGGTATAGTTAGATAATAAATTGTATGAAAATCAGGGGGGGGAGGGTTAGTGAATCATAGACTCAATATGAATCAGCAATATAATATAGAACTGGGGAGGGAAAATAATGTGATCATAGAGTATATTAAGAGAGAATTAACTTTTAGGAATAGAAAGATGACAGTGTTATGTACTGATCATTTTAGACTGTTATGGTCAGCTCTGGGCCCCAGAATTTAAGAAGCATACAAAAAAAAAAAAAAAACACAACTGGAAATGAATAACATTGATGGAGATATTTAGTCTGGAGACAAAACAAAGAAAATTATCTTTGTCTTCTAATATCTGACAGATTCTGATGGGTGGAGGAAAGAAGCATTTAGCACAAGATTATCTCATTTTGAAGTAGTAGAACTGTGTCCCCCTGATATTTTGGGAGGTGAGCCTAGGTTGGAAAAATCCTAAATCTTAGTCCCTCCTACCTCTGGGGAAATTACCTGGTTCCAATGGGAAATTACCACCTCCTAATGATCTGGGAATCACTTTGATCTGGGAAACAATAACCACCCTTATTGATTTGGAAATTAGCCTCTAATTGCTCCCTATCCCCAAACCAGAAGGCTAAATAAAAAACAAGATTCTGTACCCCAAACTTCGCTATCTTCCTGGTCAGGAAGCAGCTCACTGAGGGAAAGAGTTTCTCAGTGAAGGACACCCATTTTTGCCAAAAACCTCATTTACAGACTGGTACTGCGAATTCTTTCACAAAACCTATGAGACCGACTTGGGGACCCCCATTGCTGCTGTGATATCCTCAGCCCTCAATAATTTGATTCCCACAAAACGCTGGGAGGTAGATACTATTATTTCCATTTTACAATTGAGGAAACTGAGGCAAACAGAAGTTAAGTGCTGTGATTCTTTTGATGGCTTAAAACTAAACTCAGTAGCAAAAAATTGTTCCTCATCTTATATCCCCCACAGTACCTAACATAGCAACAGACAAGAAGAAGGTGTTCAGCAAATCTTTCTTGACGGATTGACCAAGTTGGACAAGTCACATCCTCTCTGGGCTCCAGTTTCTGAATGAATATTAACACACTGAATAACAGTAGCTGAGAGGAATGAACAGGATGAGCTGTAAGGTCCCTTTTGGTTTGAAATCTATAACTTTATCAATCAATCAATCAACAAGAATTTATGGAGTGCCTACTATGTATCAGGTGTTCTGATAAGCACGGAGGACACAAAGATAAAGCAAAAATAGTCCCTGTCCTCAAGAAACTTACATTCTTCTCAAGAAAGAGCAATATAAGTTAAGTCATATAGAGACAGATTAAATGGAAACTAATATCAGAGGAGTAGCTAGGTGGCAAAGCAGAGAGAATGCAGGTCCAGGAATCAGGAAGACTCTTTGTTCTGAGTTCAAATCCAGCCTCAGATACTTTCCAGGTCTCTGACCCAGGTAATTCCATCATTTAACTAACTCTCTTTACCTCAGTTATCCTTATCCAGGAAAATGAGCTGGAGAAGGAAATGACAAACCACTCCAGTATCTTTGCCAAGAAAACCCTAAAATGGGGCCACAAAGTGTCAGATATGACTGAAAAACAATATTAGCAAAACCTTGGTTCTGAAGACACTAGCAGCTGGGGAAACCAGAGGAGACTTTCTTCAGAATTCTTGAGAGGATTCTTAAAGGAAGCCAGGGATATGTAACTGTTTTAGGTGATTGCAAATGTATAACCTATATCAGATTGCTCACTGTCTCGGGGAGTAGAGAGGGGAGAAAAGAAAGAAGAAAATTTGGAACTCATTTTTTTTAAATGTTAAAAAATTGTGGGGGTAAAAACATTAAAAGGAAGCCATGGGGCATCTAGGTGGTGCAGTGGATAGGGCACCAGCCCTGAAGTTAGGAGGACCTGAGTTCAAATTTGACCACAGACAGTTAAGGCTTCCATCTGTGTGATGCGGGGCAAGTCACTTAATCTCAATTGCCTCAGAGAGGAAAAATGGAAACCAGAGGTTCTGAGTCTGAGGTTAGAAAGGAAAGTATTCCCATGTACTTATCAAATGGATACAGTAATAAAATTGCTGACACATATGGAATTGTTTATCAGTCTACAAAGTAGACTTCCTTTTTTTTTCTTTACAACGTTGTGATGCAGATGCTACAAGTATTATTAGCTCCATTTTATAGATGAGAAAACTGAGGCTCAGTGACTTACCCAAAATTATACATCTAATTGTGTCAGAGGCAGGATTCTAACTCAATTCTTTCAGTGTTTTTTTTTTTTTAATTTTTTTACTACACCACATGGAAGAGGCAAATGTGATTTGGACTCATATCTTAAATATAATTAACACTTTGTGGGTTGATTGTAGGAGAATGAAAAGAGCAAATTACTTTCTCTTTTTCCCTTCTGTTGTGAAAGGAGACTACTATGGTTTAATTTCCTAACGTTGTTCTCTTCTGGAATTGCTGCATATTTTCATTGCTTGGATTATTGGCATTTAACCCTGTAATGATTCAAAGATGGTCATTCATGGAGTTTCTGGCTCATTCCAAGATGAGGGGACTTCACAGAGGAAACTCTAAAGCTACCATAATTCGTGAATTTTTTTTTTGGCTTTTTCTAGTGAAAACAAATGCAAAATGACTGAAGTATTTGGAGGATTTTAGCCTGAAAAGCATTTTTCCTGGTGTGGCTAATTCTGACACTTTTCTCTATTATCCCTCATCTCACCCACCAAGGAATGAACTTTCTCAGAGGACAAAACAAATAGCACATTTCCCCAAGAATAATAAATAACGCCTAGAAATCAGTGTTAAGTAGCAAAACAAAGGGCAGCAATAGGATAACCTGAACAGGAGGCAAAGATCTCTCAGCAAGGCAGGCCTCCTTTAGAGGCGCCTTTCACTCTTGAAAATCCATTAGTTTTGGATGCACATAATTATATCAATGCCTGTAGCGTACCTCTTGTCTTTATGCCCCTTTATTTAAGAGAAAGATGCATTTTTAACAAAAGAACTAAGAGAATTCTTTGGGATCCAAACAGAAGAAAGAGTAATTTTTTAAATTTTATTTTGTTTGTTTGTTTTTTCTCTTTATCAGGTTTCCTATACATAAGTCAGTCTCATTTCTTTATCCCTCTCCCTCCTTATCCCATTTCACACAGGAATCAAAGCACAGGGAAATCTCCTTCTGGGGGACTTCATGAGGACAATGAAGTCACCAGAGACTATGTTATTTGTCATCATCACCACTTTGAGGAGAATTAATAGATGAAGCCATACCTTTGAGAGCTTCTTCTGACTTTTTAAAAACCTTTCACCTTCTGTGTTCTTCTCTTTCTGATGTGTATACATGTATGTATTACATATATGTACACACTGTACACTTGTATGCATATAGTCATATGTGTGTACATATGTAAATATGTGTGAGTAAATTGGATTGCATGGACCTGTGTGTGTTATATCATATAAAGGTGTTTGTGTGTGTGATTATTCATGCATGTATTCATGCCTACACATGATCACTGTGAATGGAATTTTTAGTAGCTTTTTATTTTTTCAAATACATGAAAAGACAGTTTTCAACATCTACCCTTGCAAAACCTTGTGATCCAAATTTTCTTTCCTGCCTTCCCCATCCCCTCCCTTAGGGAGCAATCTGAAATAGGTTAAACATGTGCAATTATAAATAGAATTGAATTTACCATTAGCCTGTAGTTACATAGACATTTAATATCAAAATCATGTTTCTTATCCAGTCCTGCTAGACTAGAAATTTCATGAAGGCAGGCACAGTACCTATATTAATAACTTTCATCTTTTTCCCAGGCCCAAGCTCAGTTCTCTACAGTGGAAGGTGTAGCTTAATTGGTTGGCAAATGAATGAACAAAGTGTAGTTTTTTTTTTCCCTTGATTTTCTAGTATACAGACTTAAGGACATATAGATTCTCAAAGCATATTTCTTCCTCTTATTTTGTTTTCAAAGATATCTTAAAGAAAAAGTTGTCCTCTTGTGAAAATAATTAATAAAGAAGTATGAAGATAAAACACAAGCCCTGTGCCCTGATAGAGTTTTGTTGATGTGGAACAGAGCTTAACATTAGAGGTGCAGTCTAAAAACAGGGTCAAGAAGCATTTTAAGAAAATACTAATTTAAAAGCACACATGTAGTCTCTCATGTACATATATATGTAATATATTGTTTTTGACTGGTATATGTATATGTATGTATCTATATGTATACAGATATACATATATTATATATATGCACACATACATAGTTTTAAAAAAAAACTCAAAAATTGGTGCCTTTTCCATCCCTTGGAAAATAAATTACATCCTTGTGACATAGTTTTTTACTTCTTTAACATCTTCTCTTTATAGAGTAATAGAAATTCAGTTCATAAACTGAGAAAAAAACACATACAGACACCACCCCCCCAATAAAAAGATGAACCAGCCAAAATGTTCCCCTTGAGTATACTTGCTTGGTTGGCATCTTTGGACAGTCTGATATCGTATTTTAAACTTCAGCTGGATTTATTCTTTCTTCTGAGACTGGTTTCAGTGTGAGATAGAAATATGGAAAGGAGATCCCCTTCTCTCCCCACCCCCCAGAACGTTTTTGCTTTGGCCACATTTGCCTTTGGAAATTTTCTCTGCACACATCGGGGACATTCCACGCCACCAAGTAAACCAATTGATCTGGGCATTTTCCCTTGCCTTTCCATGGGCAACTTGCAGAGCTGGGATGCATAAATAATCACGTGTTATATAAATAGCTTCGGGTGAGAGGCTGTAAAATACAGAAGATATATTTGCACTTTTATGTACGGGGAATATTTTCTAAAATGATTGCTTTATTTGGTGTGTATTTTTCTTATATGTGGAATGGGGCGCCTACATGCGCAACATTTTCCAAAGTTTTCCCCCGCCCCCTCCCCCTTCTTCAGGTCAGACTAGCATTATAGTTAGCAAATTGATAAGGTTCCACGGGTAAGCTTTATTACTTCTGACACGAGCCTATGACACTTTATAAAAAGAAGTAATCCAGAACAATCTCTAGGTAATTAACACCTAGATAAACAAACATAAATTTCTATATTGCATTTATTTGGACTACCACTCAAATATGCGTGAACCATGCTTTTTTAATTAAAAGATAAATCTATGTGACACTTAGCCTCAAACTTAATTATTCAGCATAGTATAATAAAAAATAGGGCCCATTAAATGTGTCTTGCACTGTATTTCTGTATTAACAGCAAAACAGTTCAGTCTGGGATCATTTAAATTTTCTCGTTCCTCTTTTCCTATGATTTCCCTGTTCACCAAGAGTCCCTTCTCCGTTTACACTCTCTCTCTCTCTCTCTCTTTCTCTCTCTCTCTCTCTCTCTCTCTCTCTCTCTCTCTCTCTCTCTCTCTCTCTCTCTCTCTCTCTCTCTCTCTCTCTCTGTCTCTCTCTCTCCCCTGTCTCTTTCTCTTCCCTCTCTTTTTCTCTTCCCTCTTCTTCTAAAACCAACAGGTGAAGAGATAGAGAACTTTAGCCAATAATCCCTTAGAATGTTCAGCTGTGCTACATTTAATATTGCATGACACCACACTGCCCCATATTTTTTTTCTTCCTCTCTTGGCAGCCTTCCCCATAGAAACATCCCTCCCCTTTGGTGGAATAGGACCAGATTGAGTATCCTGAAATGAAAAGCATACCACTGAACCATAATTTCCCTGAGATCTTGCTTACAATACACCAGGTAAGTTTTTTTTAATAATATACTATTATGATACAGATGTTAAACAGAGAGGGGAAATACTCAAATCCCAAATTACAAGAGACAGTGAGATTATAGTCCTTATAAAAGTTTCAACAAAAAACTATCAGAAGGCTGAGTATCAGAAGTTGGCCTCTTGTCTTAGGTACACTCATTTTGAATCTGAAGGCCTCAGAAATATGATTAGGGTCAGGTTTGATCCCCAGGAAAGAATTTTCTCAGGAGGCAAAAGTATTGAATTCAGTCAGATATGTCCTCTTTCCTGAAGAACATCACCATAAGAGATGACCACGTGGCCTTGGACATGTATTCAGCATATTCATTGTTCTATTTCTTTTGAGAAAGAGAAAAAATATTCAGAGTTGGTAAAAAAAAAAAATTTGCATCCATACCAGATATTTTAAAAATATTGACAAGTTACTTTGGATACTTTGATTGACTTTTATTTTCCCATGATTGTAAGAACAATAAAAACAGGAAAATGTAGAAAATTGATGAAAAAAAGATTTGAGCTTTTCTGTGGAATTTCATTCACTCCTCAAATATTTATATACATGTGTGCATACCAACTGATTTAACTCCTGGTTTCCTTTCTGCCTTCCAGTACACCTTCTGGTAAGCGTGGGTACTGTCCAGGAATCAAAAGAAAAAATAAAGGAGAAAGGAAGGAAAAAGGAAATGAAATACAACAAAGGGACAAGGAGATACTTACTTCCCACATGGTTCAGTGGTAAGAATATATATGGTTCTGGGTAGAACATCTACTGACTGATGCCAACTACCTGTTTGACTAACCTGGTCAAATCACTTAACTGTGGATCAGTTTCCTGATCTGAAAAATGAGGGCATTGGACTAGCTTGTCCTGGAGCCAAAAAAATCTGAGTTAAAAGTCAGCATAAGATAATCACTAGCTGGGTGACTTAGGGCATGTTGCCTGAGTTTCCTCAACTGTAAAATAGGAATAATAAAAATAGCATCTCCCTCCCAGGATTGTTGTGAAGATCAAATGAGATAACATTTGTGGAGTTGTTAGCCCAATTCCTGGCACATTCTTGTTTTTATTGTCATTCAGACATTTTGGCCATGTTTGACTCTTCATGACCCCATCTGGTGTTTTCTTGGTAAAGACAATGGAGGGATTTGCTGTCTCCTTCTCCAGCCCATTGTACAGACAAGGAAAGTGAGACAAACAGAATTTAGTGATTTGCCCAGGAATACACTGATCTATAGTAGATCCTTAATAATTTTTATTTCCTTTCTTCCAAATCTAGATCTGGATATCACATGACATCCATGTTGTATTTAATCAACTCCCAAATTGTCATGATTTGGTTTCTAAGGGACCATGAAGCAGAGAAGGGACTTAGAAATGTTGCACAGATGGTCTTATCCAAAATGCTTTGGGGCAGCCTAATTAATGCTAGCTATTCTATAAATCTTCCTCTCCTTGGCATAAATATTATTCAAAATTATAAAATCATAGAGTTGAAATGTACAGGTAAAGAAACTGAACCTTAGCTAAGGTTGACTGATTTGTGCAAGGTGATATATGGGTATCTAAATGCTCATCCTTCCTATTCCACCACTCCTCTCAGCCTCACTAACAGAGTGGCAAATGTGTTAAATATGGATTCACCTTAGATGGACCCCAGTGTTGTTGTTATTATTATTATTATTGCATTTGGGGTATGGGGTGGAGGAGGGAATCAGCATTTATATAGAGCTTTCTATATGCTCAGTACATCTACTATCTCAACCAAATCTACACCACTATCACCATCTATGAACCTATGGTCCTATGTTAATTCAAGAAATGGAATGGAATGAGAACAAATGGGAAGTCTGGTGTCTTTACTTCAAGCAAAGAAAGTTCTGTTGCAATTTCACAAATGGTCATGCTTCAATTTCCTTTTAAGTTCCCCTTACCCTTCAATAAAAGTAATTGCTCAGCACCTTACTCCCCACCTTCACCTCCATGCAGGAAGACTAAAGATAGAATAGAGAGAAATATTTTGATTTCTTTTAAAATGGAAATGAATGGCTTTCTTTCTGGACACCTGGACAAAAGCCTGCATGCACACCCCCAGAGAATTCTACTGTCACATATACAAATATATACATACATATCAACAAGAATAATAACTATATGTACATATATATGTATATATACACTCTACAAAAACCCATTTTTTATACGAAGACATGACTTTATGCATACATACTTTACATACTTCAAAATTCATGTGAGGGTAGTTTTCTCAACAAATTCAGATGTTCTGGATATATATGTAATTATCCCTATAGAAACAGTACCAATACATGCTAAAACAAATCTTGCTTTTAATTTTTTAAAATTTTTATAAGTTTTAATTTTAACTAAGTCCAATAATATATGGGCTATAGATTTATGGGCAACCAGATGGCACAGTATATAGGATGCTCTGCTTAGAGTCAGGAAGACTGAGTTCAACTTTGGACTCAGATACTTAATAACTATATGACTCTCTGGGGCTATTCCTCTAGAGTCTGTCTTGGATCTTCTCCCTCTCTATTCTTCCCTTTGGTAATCTTAATGAGCTCCCATTCTCTCTATTCATTCTCTAATGCACAGCTAGGTGGTACAGTGGATAAAGTGTCATTCTCTAATGCACAGCTAGGTGGTACAGTGGATAAAGTGTCAGGCCTGGAGTCAGAAAGTCTCCTCTTCCTAAGTTCAAATCCAGCCTCAGACAATTACAAACTGTGTGAGTCTGGAAAAATCACTTAACCGATTTCTCATCTAGAAAATGAGCCAGAGAAGGAGATGGTATGGCAAACCTCTGCAGTGTCTTTGCCAGGAAAATCCCAAACCGGAATCATGAAGATAGTTGGACTCAACTGAAATGACTAGACAACAAATGGGTGTTTATACTGTATACAGTTGTATAACATATAAAATTGAGCTGGGAAATATCCCATCCCAGCACACATACCACAAGTATATATAACAATATGTTCACCTAGTGCTGAATGGACAAACATCAACATTGAAGAAAATCTGACAAAGCTTCACAACTGGGTTAACAATTCCTTTTTTTTTTTTAACAGTTTCTAATAAAGAGACACAAATAGGAAAAGGTTTTGTTTGCTTTTTTTTTTTTTTCTTCCAGAGGTAGAGGTTTTATTGCGTAAAACACTGGATAAGACTTTACTGCTTCAGAGACATTTTATTCTAACAGGAGAAAGAAAACAGTCATTGCTGAAAAAAAAACAACTTTTAATACTTTCTATACCAGAATAAAGTTCTGTCAACTGATGTATTATAATAATAAATAATGACCAAGAATAAACTTTAAATACAAAGTTTTCTACTTGTTACAAGCATAGCAACACAATCCTCTACTCTATTGATCTCAGATTTCCTCCAAGAGAGAAATTTTTTTTTTCATTTTTCTTTGTGTAGGAATGTAGACAGTATTATGACCAGTACCACAGACTACAGAAGTTACAGAGAAAAACTTGACATGTTTAGATATGAGAAGCTGATGATATTCAGAAACTGACAATGCATCACTGCCGCTGTCACTTGTGTGTTTTACAAGTTACAAATGTTCTGGAAAAAAGGCCCATGTCAGAGGGGGAAGAAGGGACAGTAGCACTGGACCAAATGGAGTCAACACACACGTCACAAAGAAGGGGAGATGTTTCCCAATGTCACAAACAGAATTATTGCCTGTCGCATCTGAAACTGTTCAGAAGACACAAAGAATACCGAAGGATCTCCTTGGTACAGGAGATGGAATGTGGCTCTCTTTTTTTCTGATTTTTTTCTTTTTTTCCCCTTTTTTTTGTTCTTTTTTTTCCTTTATTTCTTTCCTTTTTTTTCTATTTTCTATTTTATTTTTTTTTATTTTTTTATTTTTTGCTAAGATACTGAAGGCGGGCGCAAACACACAGAAAGCAAGCGACTGACACAGTCACCAAACACGGTAGTGCAGTTAAAATTCTAAAGCTTACTACAGTCAGAAAGTTTTCAATAACATTTCAATCCCTTCTCTAGGATCATAGAAACAGTTGCATTAAGTTTATCAACTCGATTTAAGTAAGGCAGTGAGAACTATACTAGAAAAACAAGAAAGCAGCCTGCTCTATGCCAGATGGGTCCAAGTTGCACAGCGAACTCATTTAAACTGAAACTTCAGTTGGATGACACCCTTTCGACAGCATATGCAAACCGTATTCCTTATTAGCCTGAGATTTTTTTTTTCCAGTCTCAGGATAGCGCTAAGAATTTTATTTACATTGATTGCAGTTTAGTATTTTTGTAAACTGCTTTAGGCAGAGCTGAAATTTTAAGGCCCTGGGGTTTTATTCTGTGCTCCCAGCCTGCAAGGAAATATTGACTTTTTATTTATTTTTATTTTTTAGGTTCTGGTTGATTTTGTTTTAGAATAAGTTAATACTTCTCTACCATCACAATCCACAGCACCTGTGTCTGTAAAAGGAAACACTTTAAAAGGCTGAAATTTTAAGCCAGTTAAGCAGATTTAAAACTAAATCTTTCACTAGACCTCTTGCAAGGTTTGGGGTTTAAGCATCTTGATAACATCCCTCAAAAGCTCTTTCCATGTTGAAGGAAGAACTTAAGGTGGAGGATCTAAATAGGAGAAAACCTAGCATCATTGGCAAAAAAGAAAGGAAAAAAAAGAACATTTGTTTTATTTTTTAAAAAAAGCATAAGACATTTGTTTTATATAAAAAAATCACAATAAAAATAATAGCTCAAACACTTTCTTCATTAGAGACAAAGCACAGGTTGTTGGAATTCATATTTTAGCTCAAGCTGCTTTATAAGAGCCCATTCTAGAAGATACTCCTGCCCTGTGTCTGTCACACTTATAAAAACTAACAGATGAAAAACTTAACCAGGATTAGAAAATCCTTCATTCAAGTAAAAAAAATTAAAACTTAAAAAAAATTTTAAACCCTCTCTAGTAACATAAAATTTGATTTCTCACTAGCACCTTCTACCGATAAGGCTGACTTCTTCGGCTAAACAATAATGATATATCATATACCCCTAGATTTCTTTAGTATATACCTACTTCTTCATCCAAAAATAAAAATAAAAAGGACCCAGATTAAAAGCATTTCCCTCAATACTGCCATTTGAGCTGAAAAAAGGAATCACTCATCAAATCTGCAATGGACATGTGTCCACAACATCCTTCCTGACCATTGATTCATTCGGCTGTGTATTTTTAAAAAATGAAAATGTAATATCACAATCTTTTCCAATATCAGTCAGTCCTGACCCTCGTTAGGGGCCGGCTAAGATTTCTCCTCCAGTGCAGTTACAACACCACTCCCATTGATTTTCTCTGCAGTGACAGCCCCAGTCTGACTGGCACCATGGTAGCTAGCGTACCAAGCCATCTCATTACTATGCTGGGCCAATGACAGCCGCCAGTATCATATTATAAAGGTGTTTTCAACAATGAAGACGCAGCCTCTCAATCTTCGGAGGCAACACTAAATCATGGAGATGGTATCATTTTTCGGTTAAGAGCGTTATTTTTGGACAAAGACCACTTTAGAGTTTGAAGTGCCCCCTGCTTTTTCTTTCTTTCTTTTTTTCTTTCTTTTTTTTTTTTTTTAGAGTACTAACGACCTCCTCACATTTTTGAAATCACTTTATTATCCCACCTGCGTTGTTTGGAAGCATTTGTTGCCAGGTAACAGTTTAGCAGCCATTTTCAAGGGCTGGGGAAATTTTATATATATATATAGATATAGATATATTTTAAATGTTTTAAACATCCTGTACACTACTGGGGGTAAGGGGAGAACTGTATACAACTCTTTATTTTTCTCAGAATGCAGTTAGCAAACTCTCTCACCAAATGCCTATCTAAAGACTGTAAAATAATATTGCAATATACAGATAGACTTGTTCAGCTGTTACTCCTGTTACTCCTGGGTCTTGCTGCCCACCTCCGTTAGCTCTGCTGAGCTCCCGGGTCTGACAGCTGCAGGTTCCTCTAAATTCCCAGAAGCCTCGGAGTCAACTCTGGAGCGCTTGAACCTGCGATCGGGATACTGGCTGTTGTCAAAAGGCATGCGATGGACACAAAGAACATGGGTCTTCAGGTTTCCCTTCTGAGAGGCACTGTATGGACAATATCTGCACTGGAAAGGCCTGTGACCTGAAGATAGACAGAAATCTGGTTAGTAGGGTCATGGGTCATAAAGTTTTTCTCCCAAACATGTTTAATTAACTTAATATTTTTAAAAATACTATTTAGGAACAAGTACTTCATAAAAGCTATAGCAAATCAAAGAGGAACAAAAATATATAGGAGTCACATAGACAATAATTTGAAAGGAGAGCTTCTAAGGCAGAGATTTTAATTCATTTGCTTAGAGAGAAGAGAAAGCTAGATATCACCTGGTCTTTCTATAAAACTCTCATCAATCACTCAGTATGGCAGTCCAGATCAGGCCAAACAGTTTAATAACTGGGCCTCCTTTATATTTGTTCATTAACTTTTTATTGGAGAAAGATGTAGACACAATCATACATAGATGCAGTACTAACCAAGGGTTTCAGGGAATTGGAGGGGTGGGGGAGGAGGGAAGGAGATCTGTTTCTGACCTTTGAATCGAATGGAAAATATCCTTCCAACTCGGTTTCAATTATTACAGTGTATATTTGTATGTATGTCTATACACACATATATATCTGGGAGCAGGGGTCAGACAACCAAGTCCTGTGCGCATTTTCTAGAAGTTCCTACTACACAAGTTGGATTTAGTTCTTGAGGTCTAATATTCTAAGACTTGCATAAACCTTACATTTTGAATAGAAGATGAATGAGTGAAGAAAGAGCTCTGATCCCCATGGTCTCATTTCTTTGTTCAGATACACCACAGACACACATGCACATTTTTGCCATATTGAAAAACTAGTATAGCATCTGGTTTGGGAAGTTATATTGGAGCAATCACATTTCCTTCCATGCTGGAAAGTTGATGCATTGTTTCTGGAAGTTTATGGGCTTTTGTCTCTCCAACTAGCAGCATCAGAGGTCAAATACCCTTAGCTGGGTTTAATTTGCTCAGGAATATTCAGGAAGAAAATTAAGTGAGCCCAGACACTAACATTGCCCCTCCACCCTACCCCTCTCCACCCCAACCCACATGCACATATTCATATCCTAAGAGCACTTTCAGTATTCCCAGGCTGGACATTCCTAGGGGACAGCAAACCATGCCCCTTTTGCTTTCCATGAGAACTAGTCTCCGAAAAACTATGGGTAAAACATCTTTCTTCAGTGAAATTAAGCCATGTTTTCCCAGCAACTTATTTGGTAACGTCAGAGCCATTTTGTCTCTACCAAATTGCTTTTAATTTGCCACTCAGCAGCTCCTAATGCCTTCAATTTAATATCTCTGATCCCTGGCCCCCTAACCCCCAGCTTCTCTGCAAACAACTGCTTAAGTGCCCGGGGTGGGGGGGGGACTCCTAGAGAAGTAATACTCTTTAAAGACAGTCTTTAATATAAATAATCATCTCTGCCTTATTAATCGTTAAACTTATCTATGGAAACTCTAATATACCAAAATTCAGAACACAACTGATCAGATCCAATGGAACAAAGTGTCTCAACAATACCCCCATACCCATACCACCCCAAGATCTGCATGCATTGCCTTGACTCAAAGCATTAGAAAAAACTTTCTCTTCTTCTCCACACACACAGATTTCTTCCCAGAAATCTACCTACTTCACATTAAGTGATTCAAAAGAAGAAAAAATAAGCCTTCGTGTTTTTTTCAGGGCGGTTCTTATATTTCTGATTTCCAGGGTTTGGGATTTTTGTTTTGTTTTGTTTTTATTGCCCTCAGTACCCCATTGTTCGTACAATTGCTACCTCCCAGTGCTGCTAATTATTGGAATTCTATCTATCCCTCAGTTTCTAGCTGCAGCTCTGTTTCTACCAGGAAAACTTTGGCAGCTCTGTCTACCAGAGAGAGAATTAGTTAAACTTCTTCATCTGTCGAGACATGGGTTCTAATGCTAGCTCTGAGCAAATCACCTTCATCTGTCTGAGCTTCTTTGCATGGCTTCCTCTGTGATAAAGGAGTCATTTTTGCACTACTTACTTCTCAGGATTTGTGAGGACAGTGTTTTGCAAACCAAGAGGCCAAATGGACCCAGAATCATAATCCCAACTCAGTCACTTAACTAAGGGAATTTAGGGCAAGTGTTTTAATTCCTCCAGGCAATGGTTTCCTGCTCTGTCAAAAGAAAAGACTGGACCTGATGACAATAAGGTTGCATAAGATCTGAAGATTATTAAGAGACCTGTAAATGTGAGCAATTATTCCTATAATCCCCTACCCGGATCTCCTTCTCTGCAGTTTTCTAATACTTCTATTCGGATAGACAAATAGTATATCGCCAATCGCCCAAATGATTACAATCATTTAATAGCTCCATGAGTGTAGGCTTTGTCTCCTCAATCAGATGGGAAAATCCTCAAGAGAGCTTCAACCTTCTTTTCTTTTCTTTCTTTCTTTTTTTTTAATCTCTCTTACAGTGCCAAAAACAAAGGATTACAGAGCTAGAACTGGAAGTCAGAGGCCACCTAATCTAGCTCTTCATTTTACAGAAAGGCTAAATAACTAGATCAGGCTGTGATTCCAACTCAGATTCTGGTGCTTTCCAGTCATTTCTCTTTCCCAACTACCTTGTAGGCACTAAAGAAGTGTTATTAGAATGATTTCATTTCCCCGTTACAAAAGTAGATGGAGAAATTTGGGATGGAGAAATTTGAAAGTTTGTTTTTCTAATGCCACTTTTTAGAATACAGGCAAAAAACCAAAACAGAACAAATTCCTTTTAATGACTATGAAACATAAAGAATAGATGGAATAACACAATTCTGAGTTATTGAGAGATCAAGGGAGCGGTTTGCACTCCTGTACCCACCAACCATTTCAGTATCTAATCACAATCACAATAACAACAATCACAACAACATATTTACATAACAATTTTTGTTTACAAAATTATTTTCTAACAACATCCTGTGAAATACATATGTCAAGTAGTTTTGCCCCAAATACTGTAACAAAAGGAAAACAAATAGGGCTTCCCCCCCCAGCACCTCAATTTAGAGAATTACTAACAATATTTGTTCTCCTCTAGCAGTATAAAATAAATGAATTTAGTACCCAGTTAAGAAAAAAAAAAGAATTTCTTTAAACAGGAAACTAACAGTGTGCCTCCTGAACCCTTGTTTTAGGAAATTGATTTGAGGACACACCTTGTTTTATTTGTCAGAGCTGTGGCTCTGATTTTAATCATTTAACATACAGAAGGACATGTCTTACCAGAATAGACCAGGAAATATTCTGAGATTTGTGTAAAATATTTTAATTCAGTTCCTTGCTACACGGAAAATAAAAATGAGGCTTCTTAACTATCATCATATAATTAGTAAAAATCATTCACAGTCAGGACAGCTGGGTTCAAATCCCACTTCTTTATCTAAGGCTTTTCTCACTGTATCACAATGATCTATTTCCATTTCATACCACTCCAGCAGGATAAATCCAGTGACATATTTTATGGGAAAGAGGCTTTGGAATTCCTGGTTATAATGAATTGTTAGAGTTGTTCAAGAATTTAATTTTTTCTGCTTATCATTTATAATTATCATCTGTTTTATAATATACAATACACCATGAAAATAGTGTGTTGCATTTAATACAAATATAATACAAAAATACAACTATAAAAACAAAGGCTTATTACTCACATAGATTCATATATTGGCAGAAATAGAAAAGACTATTGTAAAATCTCCCTATTTGACAAGTTGGAAAACTGAGGCCCATAAAAATATGACATTGATTTTGTGGAAATCTATGTGTTAGTCTCTAGGCTTATCTGCAGTTTATAAAAATAAATTTATATAAATGTTTGTCATATATGGTAATATATTTTCAATGTATTTTGTTGCTACTGAGTCAAAATGTCTTGTGTTTTTATGGAGCTTTCTATAAAATAACAGATAATGTTCTACTTTTATGTCTAATGTCCCACTGGCATAACGAGTCCTCACATAAGTTAGAATATTTGAGAAGGAAGGGACTTTAGAGATCTGCAGCTCCATTCTGATTATTTTAAAGGTGAAGAAACTTGTATCTAAATTAGGGAAGTGACTTAGAGCCACACAGTTAATACACAATAGAAGCAGAATTGAAATCCAGAACTTTTAAATTCAAGTCCAATGTTCAGCTTCTAAACTGGGGGTCAGCAAATTATAATCTATGGGTCAAAATCAGCCCACAGTATCTCCTGTTTTTGAACAAATAAAATGATTTTTAACATTTTTAAAGGCATAGACTCAATTTAATTTTTTTTTTTTTTTGGCTGAGGCAATTGGGGTGAAGTGATTTGCCCCAGGGTCACACAGCTAGAGGTGTTAAGTGTCCGAAGCAGGTTTTGAATTCAAGTCTTCCTGACTTCAGGCCTGGTGCTCTCTCTATCCACTGCACTGATTAAATTACTTTTTTAAAAATTTTTATCTGGGAAGCTAGTTGGTATAGTGGATAGAGCACCAGCCTTGAAGTCAGGAGGACCTCAGACACTTAATTCATCCTAGCTTTATGTCCCTGGGCAAGTCTCTTACCCCAAATGCCTCAATAAATAAAAATTTTTTAAATTTCTCTCATTTTATTCTCACAACTATATCACGAAGGAAATATGAAGTTATTGTCCTTAATATCCAGATAAAGAAACTGAGACCTAAATCAGCATATAGACTTGTATTATATCCATTTTCTGTGATTTCATCAATTTAAGAAGTTCCTGGTGAAAAAACTTTTAATTATGCAGATGAACACTTTCTCCACATCTTCTAATCTTAAAAAGGCAACTATATTCCTGACTAACCTTTCTTAGAAGGTTAATACGAGGTCAGAATGAGACAATAGTAACAACACTCAAAATAATTATAGTAATTATTGTTGTAGGGCTTTGAGTTTTGGAAAATGGTTTTACAAGCATGAATTCATTTCATTTCAAAACCTCCCATGTACTAAGTTGAAATTATTATCCCATTTTAAAAAAGAAGAAATCTGAAGCCCAGAGAAATCAAGTTGCTCAGAGTGACAAAGTTAGCTAACAGCAGGGACAGGACTAGAATCCATCCACAAACCCATTGCTTCTACCTCTCTTCTCATACAGGTATGATTATTCTTTGCTATCTGGCTTCCTATTTCATTCAAATGAAACCTTTCTCCCAAGTTACCAATGCTCTCTTTTTATGGCCAAATATGATGGTCTTCCCCTCTTTTCCTCCCCGCCCCACCCCCACCTAGTCTCAACTTTTTGGAACTAACTGCTGTATTTGACTTGAGTAATCATTCTCCTCTCCAGAGTAATCTTTCATTTCTGGCCTTTCTGTAACCCCATTCTTACCTAGTTCTGCCTGTCTAATTCCTCTTTCTCAGTCTTCTTTGTTGGTTCGTCTTTAAAATCACTCTCCTTAACTTGAGGCATCCTTAAAGACTCTGTATTGCCCCCTTACTCTTATCTCTCTTTTCTCTTTATGACCTCATTACCTCCCATTTATTTTACTATCTCTATTCCCAATGACTCCTAGACCTAGTTTCTCCTCAAGTTTCAATCCCGAATTACTCCTTATTTATTGATTGATGAGGCACTAAATAAGCAAATTAATTTAATTAGTATTATAATTTTTAAAATATTGGCTCAACCTACCCATGAGCAATTAATATTTTCTAATTATTTATGTCTTTTTTTATTTGCATAATAGGTGTAGTTCTATTTATATAGTTCTTATATTCATTATGGGAGGTAGATTCCCAAGTATTTTATATATTCTTTCATAATTTTAAATGGAATTTCTCTTTCTATCTCTTCTTGCTGAGTTTTACCATAATTATATAAAAATGCTGATGATTTGTATGGATTTATTTTATATCCTATAACTTTAGTGAAGTTCTCATTGTTTCAATTAATTTTAGTTGACTCTTTGGGGTACTTTAACTACATCATCATTTCATTCAAAAAAAGTGATGATTTTGCTTCTTCTTTACCTCTGGTTATTCCCTAAATTTCTTTTTCTTATCTTATTTGCTATAGCCAGCATTTCTTATACTATGCCATGAGACATATTTCTGTATATAGTCATTGAGGGAATTTGTTTTGTTTGTCTATGCATATTTGTTACAATGAATTTGTTTTTCTTTTCTTTGAGGGGGGTAGGTGATGGGAAGAAGTGAAAATAGATTTCTCTTCATTTAAAAAAATAGATAGGAGTACAACAGATGTGAAATGGTTCATACATTTTCAGATGAAGCAATTGCATTAATTGCTTTGATCATCTGTTATAGTTTGTTATAAGAGACCTGTATCATAGCAGGAGTCAACTGTAAATGTCTGTAATATGAAAATAAAATATATCAATTATTTCAAAGCATGAATATGATAGCATCTCTCCCCTACTTAATCAACTTCAGTGGCTCCCTATTGCCCTCAGGATCAATTATAACTGTTTGACTTTTAAATCCCTTTACAACCTGGCCAATCTCTCTTTCCAACCTCATTGGAAATCACTTCCCCAGTACTCTGTGATACTGATTAACTAGTCTTCTCTGTTTCCTTAAATATGGTATATATACAAACAAGATATACAGTGAAAAAATTATTTCAAAAAATCCTCTTCCTTTAAGAAACAGCCCAAGCCACACAGAGCCTCTTTTCATGTCCCCAAATGCCAATGCCCTCCTTCTTGAACTACATTGAAATTAACTGGCATGTATTGATTTTCTTTATATCAATTTGTATATATGCATATAAATACATGCACATATGCATATACAATATATATATATAGTATGTATATATATGTATATATATATATATATATAAAATATATATATTCTCCCACATTTATATTCAAAATTCCTTAAGAACAGGCTTCATCAGCTCTTTTTGTAGTGGTAAGGAACTGGAAACTGAGTGGATGCCCATCAGTCGGGGAATGGCTAAATAAGTTATGGTAAGTGAATGCAATGGAATATTATTGTTCTATAAGAAATGATGGGCTGTCTGATTTCAAAAAAAAGGCCTGGAAAGACCTACATGAACTGATGCTGAGTGTAGAAAGCAGGACCAGGGGAACATTATAGACAATAATAACAATATTATGTGATGGTCAACTGTGATGTATTTGGCTCTGCTCAACAATGTGGTAATTCTAGGTAATCGCAATAGACTTGGGATGGAAAAGGACAATCACATCCAGAGAGAGAATTATGGAAATGAATTTGGATCAAAGGATAGGATTTTTATCTTTTTTGCTTGTTTGGTTTGTTTTTATTTCTCATGTTTTTTGTTGTTGTTGTTGTTCTGATTTTTCTTGCACACCATAATGTTTAAAAAAATTCCACATATTCCACCTATATAAGATTGCTTGCTGTCTTGGGAAGGGGAGTGGTAAGGGAAGGAGGGAGAAAAATTCAGAACACCAAGTTTTGCAAAAGTGAATGTTGAAAACTATCTTTATATATATATTTGGAAAAGTAAAATATTATTAAAAACAGAACAAGGCTCATTCCATTCCACATACTTTTTATCTTTAGCACCTGGCACAGTGATTAGCACATAGTAGGTGTTTAAAAAATATTTGCTGATGGATTGATTATCTCATAAGCTAATGTTCTTTTAGCCACCATGTGACATTAATTGGTGGGATTGGTATTGAATGAGAAATCATTAAACTGTACCCTGAGAGGAGTATGCTATGCTCCCATATTCTTTACTCAATACCAAAATACAGTAGCCAGGGAGCTAGAGGTTTTCTTTTGATGTTGAAATTAAACATTTACAATGTAATGATGGCATCTTAAACTCAGAGACAACAGTTGACTTTGTCACTCTCTTGGTTTAGGAGAAACAAAATTTCCAAATGTAGATTTATCAGCAACATTCTCAGTAGGAGAACATAATGTTAACTGGTACAGGCCATCACTTTCTTGATCTCTGACCATTAGACCTTCTCTATATAATGGAATCAAAGGCCTTCCAGATAGCACACTACATATGGCAAGGCTCAGATCCATCACCCAGGGATTGAACTAATTAATGGTTCTTTAGAATGTAGAAGTGATACAGCTACAAATGAAAATCCATTTCTACATAGTTTTATTAAAAAAGAGAAAAACCAAAAAAGAAATTTTGATTAAATAGACTAACTTGAAATAAAACTGATTTATACTTAAAACAGATATAAATCCCTACTTTCTGATGAAATTTCAATCAACATCATCTTGAAATTCAAGCACTTTGGAAAGTTTAAAATTCCAATCTGGGGAAGAGGGTACATCTAAAACAAACTTGATATAATAATTTTGCATGGTAGCCCCTCCTTTCCTATTCTAAAGGCTCTAGAATTAAAAAAAAAAACGACTAATGGGAAAAGCTAAAACAAATAATTTTGTCTGATACAACCCTATCCCTCTTTTTTTTTTCTTTTACAAGTGAGAAAACTGAGAATCAGAGAATTTAGGAGGCTTATCCAAGGTCACAAAAGCGGTAAGTAACAAGCATAGCTGGAATTCAAAGCTTTAACTCAAACCTAATGCTCTTTTGACATGGGCACATTCCCTATTATCTTCAGTCAATAAGCATTTATTAATTGCTTACTATGTACCATGCCTTGACTTATGTCACTTATTGTGTGCCTTGCCTGACTTCCCATCGCTGCTAAACTTTTAGCTTGATGTAATATTCTCAGTAGAATGTAAGCTTCTTGCTTTTATGCCTTTGTATCCCTAGGATCTAGCATAATATCTGGAACGTGGTACTCTCTAATGCTCTCTAAATGCTCCTTTAATGAATGAATCCCTGATTAGATATTAGCTAATATATATTAAACTGATAAAACCCCTTCCATGGTTATTTCTTCTTTTTAGGGGGAAGGGGTGCTAGTAGAGTAGGAAATTAGGCAGAGATTAGGCACTGGATCTATAATTTCACTGGTATGAAGAATTCTCATTGGGGAAACTTCTACCAGTGCAGATCTACAAATAAGTTTGTCGGGGGCGGGGGGAATGAAGGGGGGGAAAAGGGGAGGGAAAGGGGGAAAAGGAGGAGAAGGGCTGTCTACTGACAGGATGAGTATTTTGCCCAGGGTCAGAGTTAATATATCAGAACCAAGATTTGAACCCAAATTTTCCTAATTCCCAAGACAGTTCTATAGCATATCTATTATAGGTACCCTGCATCTTTTAAATTTTAATATTTGCACTTTAGGAGGGGAGGGAGCAGGATATCTAGGCAACTGCAAAGGCTTCAAGCCTGAACTGAATGGATGCATGATCATGGAGTTAGGGGCACATGATAACTTTGGGAGTATAAAGGGAATATTTGTGCCTCACCTCCTATTGTACCTTGCAAAGAGTTGGCTACTCCCTTTGTTTAGCAATAATACCCATTCTGGTGACAACCTCCAAAGCAGCCTGCATCATTTTCTTTTTTCTATCACTTAGTATTTGAGGCCATCAAGATTTCCTATCCCTGCCATGTGAAAAGTAAGTACACAATAAGTTAATTTGTATTGTCACTGTGCAGTAGAACGGTGGTAAAGAGCACATTCATTTTTAATCCACTATGAATAATATATAAATATGTATACAGAGCAGAGGGTCAAGAAGAGTAAGGAGAAAGCTAGTGGTACATTGTTTACCGCAGAAGTAGCAAAACCAGGTATTTTTCTTACTTGCTAAGATGAGAATATCTGCAATTTGCTTGCACCTAAGGGGTGGAAGCAAAATGTCTAGTCCTCTAGGGGAACCTATCCATTAATTATAGCTCAAAACCTGGCAAGGGCATCTGGCTTCGGAGAGAATGGGAAACCTTTCTGATGGTTCAGAACCCCTGCAATGCAGGACAACAAGGTTTGGGGTAGTTCAGAGTGAGTTAGGGAATCTGAGAATCTCGGGAAAGCACAAGAAAATGATAAGCATGGGGTGAAGGAGAAGATAATTTGTCATCAAAACTGCTCTCTGGATCCTTAAGAAACTCCCCAGGCCTCATGGTGCTAGATCTTTGGTGAGGGTACAACTACTGAGAATGCAGGGATGTGTCGTTACCTGTTTCAAAATAAAAAAAAAATGACAAATCTATGTTTATTCGTCTTTAATCTTAATCTTCAACTGAGAAAGATTAATAAATGACTTCATTGCTAATGATGCTAAATCCAGACATTAGAGTATGGTCATTGAATTCAGAGCTGGAAGATACCTGTAGAGATCATTCCTTACTTATGGAGAAGAGATGCGAGCACTAAGACCTAGTTCTGCTAGCTCCAAATCCAATACCCTTATGCTTACATCTAATCAAATTAACTTTTTGACTTTTTTTTCCTTTTCCCACACTCTGATTTTTATTACATTTATTCCCCAAAATGAAGATTTAGTAACCTACACATCATTTCCTTCAATCATAATGTTTTACTACTATTTCTTTGCCATATTTTCAGTTAATTACTCTAAAGAAAGTGCTGGGTTTCATTACTTGCAACATGATACTGTATCTTGGATTATACATGGCCATAAAACTTTTCAATTTTTCACATTCGGATTGTTCCATTGATATGACATACTAAAATACACACACACATACACACACACACACACACACACACACACACACACACACACATCTGTCCTACACTGGAGCCAGAAAGTATGTGTATGTGCATGATATACATGGATGTGCATATATCAGTGTGAAAGATCAACAATAAGAAGCCTGGACACATATGGCATTAGGGATAGGGATGGGCTATGACTATCTAGCTGGTAGACTCATAGAGAAAGGTTTCTTGCAAATTTCTCTGAAGATAGACTTCATGGTGGAGTACATTGGAAATTATAGGAAATTAGTTGTGTGGTCAATTCACCATCCTGTGTGGTCATTTCTTCTTGGAAAAAATAAGTGACTACACTAGATGGTCTCCAAGGTCTTTAAGACATCTAGGTGGAATAGTGGATAGGATGATGGAATTAAAATTGGGAAAACTTAAGTTCAAATACTGTCTCAGACACTTTTTAGTTGAATAACTTATAAGTCCTTTAAATTCTCTCAGCCTCAGTTTCCTTAGATGTGAAATTGGGATAATAATAGGGCCTATATCTTACGGTTATTATAAGGATCAGTTGGGATAATATATACAAAGTTGACATGTTTAACCTCTATTGGGTTACTTACTGCCTGGGGAAGGTGATGGGAAAGAGGTGATGGGGAAGAGAGGGAGAAAAATTTGGAACACAAGATTTTGCAAGGGTGAATGTTGAAAATTATCTTTGCATGTATTTTGAAAATTAAAAACTTATTAAATATATGTACATATATATATAATAAACAAAAAGTTACTTTGCAAACCTTAAAGATGTATTTAATCTTAGTTATTATCATCTATGACTCCTAGTTCAATTCTACAAATTCATTCAGTTTCGATAGATTTGGTGACTTTTACAATCAAACCACAAACTTTTAAATGTGCAAGGAACTATAGAGAGTCTTGGGATAAAGAGATAACAACAAAATTTCTACCCTCAAAAGGTCTGTTCATTATCTTTTTAAAAATTTGTTCTCCACTGATTTTATGACATTGTCCTATCCTTGTTCTTCTATTAATTCTTTAAGATTTACTTGGCTGGTCTTTCTCCCTCCTCATGTTCCACTCTATGTGGGCATCCCCCATGATGCTGATCTTGGCTATCTTCTTTCCCTCTCTACTCTATGTCTTGGCAATCTCATTGACTCCCATGGCTTCAATTATCACTTCTGTGAAGATAATTCCCAAATCTATTTATCTGTCCCCAACTAGACCTCCAGTTTCCTATTTCCAATGGTCTGCAGGATATCTCTACCTAGTTATCTTGCCAATACCTCAGAATCTACAAATCCAAAATTTAGGATAATGTAAGATATATCTGCCTCCCAGAAACCTATCCCTGCTCTTAACTTCTGCATGCTTATTAATGGGCCCATAATTCTCCTGGATTGAAAGCTCCAAATTATTCTCTTTTCCCTCTCCCTCATCGCCTAAATCCAATCAGTTGCCAAGTCCCATCAATTTCCCCTCTACAATATATTGGAAATTCACTCCTTTTTTCTAAATCCACTACCATTATCTTAAATCAGGTGGCCATTACTCTCACCTGGATGATCACAATAGGATTTGGCTATCTGACTGTTGTCCCTGAAGAAAGGAACCTAGTCTACCAGCTGCTCCTTGAATATGACCCTCCATCTCTCATGCTTGCCCCTAAATAAACTATCTACTACTCCTAAAAAGCACTCCTCCCTCACTGCTGCTTCTCAGCATCACTATCCTTCCAGGCTCAGCACAGGTACAAATCCAATGATCTGCTCACTGGTTAGCTTTCCCCCCATCCTCCAATTGCTTTATATTTACTTATGTATGTATTTCTGTCATTCAGAGGCTTCATGGAGAGCTCACCTTGCAGTCAAGAACACTTAGGCCAAAATCCTGCTTTTGACATTTAAGTTATGTCACTCCAGGCAAGTCTTTTCAATGCTGAATTTCTTAGGACTTACCTACTAAGTGACAAAAGCTCAAAAATTAGATTTGGTGGAAGGTGTTCCTTGTGCGGATGAAACTACAAGTACACATATGTACATTTTATCTCTAGATCTGAAGTAGCAAGTAAGCTCCATCAGGAAAAGGCTTGTTTCAATATATGGGCCTAACACAGAGAAGATGCTTAATAAATGTTCCTGCTGATATTTATGCACATGTCTCACCTCCATATCCAATCAGTTGCCAACTGTTGATTTTACCTTTGCAGCACTTTTCTAATGTGTCCCCTTCTCTCCTCAGACATTGCCACCACTTGAACAGATACTTGCAATAGACTGCAGGTGGTTCTGCTTGCCCCAGTCTCTTCCTACTCTGATCCATTCTCCATCCTGCCCCTAAAATGATTCCTAAAAGCACAGCTCTGTTCATGTCACTCAGCTACACAATAAGCTCCAGTAGCTCTCTGTCAGTCCCAGGTTAAATGTAAAATGTTCTGTTTACTTACCCAAGGTCTTTACAAACTAGCCCCTTCCTACTTTTCCTGTCTTTTTACACCTTATTTCCAGATATCCAATGACACTGTCCTTCATCTCTCAGTTTCTGGCATTTTCTTTGGCTGTCCCAATGCTTGAAATGTTTTCCCTTCTCCTGTTAGTTCCCCTTGTTTCCTTTAAGTTCCAACTAAAATTCTGTCTTTTTCAGGAAGTCTTTACCCAATCCCTCAGAATTCTAGTGCCTCCCCTCTCTTAATTATTTTCTATTTATTTAATCTATAGCTTGTTTATATATATTTATTTGTAAGTTGTCTCCTCCTTGAAGGCAAAAAAAATATATCTTTCCCTCTTTTTGTATTAGCACAGTGTCTGGCACGTAGAAAGATCTTAATAAATGTTTTTTGACTAAATAAGATTTAAGAAGGCAGAGATTCCTAACTGGTCTTCCTAGTTCCTTAATCTATTTATTTTCCAAACTTATCCTTCTTATAGATATCAAAATAATCTTTCTGGTATTTGGGTTTTTCTTTTAGTTTTTTTTGCTTTATCATGCCACTTCCTTAGAAATGATCAGTGTTATTGTTGATGGAGTTGTGAACTGATCCAACCATTCTGAAGAACAATATGGAACTATTCCCAAAGGATTACCGAATTGTAATTTCAGTACCCTACTAATACCCTTTGATCCAGTAGTGTTTCTACTAGGCTTATATCCCAAAGAAATAAAGGAGGGAAAGGGACCCACATGTACAAAAATGTTTGTGGCAGCCCTCTTTGTAGTGGCAAGAAACTGAAAACAAAAAGAATGCCCATTAGCTGGAGAATGGCTGAATAAGTTATGGTATATGAATGTTATAGAACATCATCGTTCTATAAGAAATGATCAGCAGGATGATTTCAGAGAAGCTTAGAGAGAAGTGAAGTGAATAGAACCAAAATAACATCATACACAGCAACAAGATTATATGAATAATCAATACCATCAGGACATGGTTCTTTTCAACAATGAGGTGATTCAGGTCAGTTCCAATGATCTTGTGATGGAGAGAGACATCTGCACTCAGAGGGAGGACTGTGGCAACTGAGTGTGGATCACAACATAGTGTTTTCACTTTTCTTTGTTGTTTTTTGCTTGTATTTTGTTTTTTTTCTCATTTTTTCTTTTTGATCTGATTTTTTTTTGTGCAACATGATAACTGTGGAAATATGTATAGAAGAATTACACATGTTAAACATTTATTAGATTACTTGCCATCTGGGGGAGAGGGTGGAGGAGAAGAGAGGGAGAAAAAAATTTGGAACAGTATTTTGCAAGAGTGAATGTTGAAAACTATGCATATGTTTTAAAAATAAAAAGCTTTAAACGTTTTAAAAAAGAAATAAACAAAAACACAATTTAAAAGAAAAAAATAAAAAAATTATCATTGTTTTTCTATTGAAAATAGTATCAAATATTGAGTATTGATACACTCCAAGTTCTTCCCAATCCAGCATCAGCCCACCTTTCTAACTTTATGTCATACTTTCTCTCTCTTACGTTCTACTTTCTAATCAAATTGAACTATGAGTTATTTTGTTATTGTTTTGTCTTCTACCTCTATGACCTTAGGTAGCCCATGGCATATGCTTCTTTGAATATATTCACTTAGTGAAAATATTTTTTTCAAGATTCATCTCAAAGTTCTCTTCCTTGAAGCCTTTGCTTAACTTGCCAAACGGAAACAGTCAACCCTCCACTCCATTGTTCACCCCTTTCTGGGGAAGGTATGTGATACTGTGGAAAGAGAATACTGCTCTGGAATTAGAGAACCTGAGTTCTCTGTCTGCCTCTGTGTGACCTGGGGCAAGTGACTTGTCCTAGCTGGAGGAATCTCCTTATTTGTAAAATAAAGGGGTTAGATTAGATATCCCCTAAAGCTTATATTATATTTTAGCATACATCACAATCATTTGACCATGTGCATTTTCCATCTATTAGCTTTTGAATTTCTATAGAGCAGGTATAGTGTGATTTTTCACAGTGTACTACAAGTAGTAAGTGTTTAAAATATTGTTTGCCAACTATAAAGCCCCAGAAAAAAATGTTATTATTAATACATATATAGTGCCCTTCTTCCCAACAACCCTTTGAAGTGGGAGTGAGGAAAAAAGGAAACACAGGCAATAACCATTTATGAAGTACGTACTATGTGTCAGGCATTGTGCTAAATGTTTTAAAATTATTGACTCATTAATCTTTACAATAATCTTGGGAAGTAGATTCTGTTATAATCCCCATTTCACCATTGAGGAAACTGAAGCAGACAAAGGTTAAGTAGTTTATGCAGTCATACACCCAAGAGTCTGAGAAAGATTTGAAATCAAGTCTTCCTAATTCCAGGCCACCTGCTCCAATTATTGCTCCACTGCCTTAAGAAAGAATTATTATCCCCATTCTATAGAGGAGAAAAATGAAGATCAAAATATTCAAGTGACTTTATCAAGATCACATAGTAAGTCAGTCTCAGAGCCAAAGTCTCCAACTGAGACTTTCTTATGCCAAGACCAACAGCTCTTTTTCTTATATAGCACAGTTTTTCATGAAAATGAATTCATTGTGCTCCATCCAGTGTTCTGTTCAATGGATAGTGAAATTGAAGAATAAAATCTTGCCCTCAAAATTCTTCCCAGAATCACAGAGTCAGAAGATATTTAGAAGGCATCAAGACCTACCCATACACGAACAAGAATGTCCCATCTTCTCCCACTACTTCTGTCTTTTAGGTCCAAACAGGATAAAGCTCACCTCTCCCACAGATGATACCTAAAAACAATAACTAAGATTCACAATGCACTTACTATGTGCCATGTGCTTTTATTACTATCTACTTCATCTCAGAGTTAACCTAGGAGATGAGTAAACTGAGTTAAAGAGAAATTAAATGATTTATCCAAGATCACACTATCAGTGAGTGTCTGAAGCTGGATTTGAAGTCAGATGTTCCTGACTCTAAGACTGATACTCTATCCAAGGAGTTACCTATTTATCCTAGCACTTCAAACACCCCCCAAAAACACTCTCCTTCTTCAGGCTAAATAGCCTTAATACAAGATTCCACATAAAATACTCTCCATTCTTCTCCCCTTCCTGCTCATCTTGTTCTGGAGACACTCCAGATTGTCAATGTCCTTCACAACATATGTTGCTACAAACTGGGCAGAACACTCTGGGTATATTTTGACCAGGACAAAAGAGGATTGTAAATGTCATCTCCCTTGTTTTGAACAACATGCCTCTCTAAATACAGCTTAACATGTCATTAGTTTGGTGTGTGGATTGTTTTGGAGTGGGTTTTTTTTTTTTGGCTGTCATATCATTCTTTTGATTGACATTGATGTTGTAGTTCAATGAAATTTCATGTTTTTTCTTTTTGTTTTTTCTCCTGATGACCAATTGTCTAACTGTCATCCCAAACCTGTATTAGAGTAGTTGAATTTCAAATGCATTGTAGAACTTTGAATTGATTCCTATTAAATGTTATTTTATTAGCTTAGCTCATCTTTCAAGCTTTTGGATCCCAATGTCATTCAATGTTTAGTCTTCTCTGAGAACTTCATGTCATTTGCAAATCTGATAAATATATAATCTAACTCTATGCAAGCCATCATTTAAAAAAATAAATAGCCCAGAGCCTGGAACATATTCCTTGAGCTTTCTAGAAGACTTGACTCCAAAGTGACATTAATTACACTTTGAGTCTGGTCATTCAACTTAATCTATCTTATCATATTATTTTCTAGCCTATATCTCTCCATTTTGTCAGCAAGTATAGCATAAGAAATTCTGTCAAATGTCTTGGTGAAAGGCAAGTATACTGTGTTGACGGCATTTCCCTAATTTTCTGATGCAGGAACCTTGTCAAAAATGGAAATAAGATTAATCTCTCATCACTTTTTCTTAACGAAGCCATACTGGCTCCTAGTGATCACCACTTCATTTTCTAACTATTTACAAACCATCCATCAATGCTAAGTTGTAGAATTTTACTAATGATTGAAATCAAGCCTGATAACATCAAGTTTGAATACACTACACTTTTTAAAGATGATATTTAAAGAATTATTATTGTTATAACAAGCATTTATAAAGTGGGGGGGGGAGGATTGGAGGAGTTTTTTAAATTCATTTTGAACTTAAATACATACAGACCAAAAAAAAAAAAGAACATTTTCATTTTCACTGAATAACATAAAAAGAGGATTTACTATAAAACCAAAAATTTATATTTCACACTATTTACTTTTTTTTGAAAAAAAAAAAAACTATAGGGGCAGCTAGATGGTGCAGTGAATAGAGCATGAGTCTGAAGTCAGAAGAACCTGATTTCAAATCTGACCTCAAACACTTTACACTTACTGTGTGACCCTGGGAAAATCACTCAACCCCAACTGCCTTGCAAAAAAAGAAGAAAAACTATTTAACAAGCACTACACACAGTTTTCAAAGCTACTCTCCTTTCCATGTTTCTTTCTAAATTTTGTTTTATATTCTGCTGTATACTTTTTATAGTTTCCCATCCCACCCTAGATACACAATTAGATACAAATATGTATATGTGTATGTATGGAGAATCATACTATACATTTATTTATATAGTGTTTTAAGCTTTGTAAACCTGCTTCATCTTGAGGAACTCTCCTATTCTCCAGAATTTTTCAATATCATTGATAGACAGTCCAGAATTCACATGTACTAGTGTTTTCAATGGCCTAGAACAGAATTAATTTGGTCTTTTGACCTAAACTTATTTTGGACAGGTAGGTGCTTTGTGAAGGGGTGTACCTCCTCATTTATCTTGGGTATCTCAGTGTTGTAGTTAGGATGCTGAATTTGGAATCTGGAAGATATAAATTCTAATAATGCCTGAGACACCTACTAGCTATATGACCATGGTCAAGCCTTTTAACCTCTCAGCCTCAGTTTGTTCCTCTTTAAAATGGAAATAACAATAGTATCTACCTCACAAAGTTGTGGAAAACAAATGAGATATAAAAATGACTTTGAAAAACTCATAGCATTACATAAATGTTAGATATTATTTGTATCAAATTTTTAATTCTCTATTAACTATTTGTGTTCCTTCTCAGTTATAAGATCATTTTCTTTGCCAGAGAAAATAGAAGCAAAATAAAAGTGAAATTCTTCTTCCTTCTCCCCTCTGTCTGTTGCCATCATCTCATCTGTCCTGGACAATGGTCCTATTCCTTCTTTGATCTTCTCTTGCTTACAACATAGATTTTTTAAAAGCCCTTTTTTGTTCTCCTTAAGATTCACCACCAGACTCTGTTCATTCTGAGTTTTAATGATCCTGACATTAATCTTATGGTCACAAATCTCTTCTCTATATTCTTCAACCATTACCTGACTTTACTTCCATCTTCCCTGACTTTGCTTACATCTTTTTATTTAAGCCTAAATTGTTTGATCCATTTTGGTCTCTTCAAACAGCTGTTACTGTTTATGTCTTCAAAATTTTATTCTTAAATTTCATGCTTACATTCCCTTTAAGGTGCCAAGACTAATCCACATGAAAGTCACTTAACCTACTCATATTTATTTTTTGAGGAAGAGGGGGGTTAATACTAAACCTTCCAATCGTGAAGTTCTAGTGCCAGTAACTTTTTCACAAACCAAAAGTGTGAAACCCTGCTACTTACATGGTAAACTCTTCATTTAGTGAAACTTGTCTTTGTCTTTCTTGCTTTACCATCTCAAAAACTTCCAAGTAGAATAAATGCCCTTTCTCAAAAGCTTGAAGGTAGATAAAGAGATAATGTTATTTCTGGAAAATGCAAATGCTTTTGGAGTTCTAAGAATATGCTCTGAATCTTGACTCAGCTTATGAGCTCAAATAGATTACTTCACTTTTCTTGCCTCAGTTTCCTTATTTATAAAAAAAATTAGGGAAGTTGGTTTCAATGAACTCTAAGGTCTCTTTAACTCTAAATCTTATGACCCTTTTTTTAGGCTGTCAACTCCATTTCCATTATATTCACAATTAAGTACAGCCATGCCCTAGGTTGATGGCTATACACCTTCTTTCTACTTCTGTGATAATATGAAATTTTAGTCATTTTTTTTACCACATCACCCTGTCTCTTTAATAGCATTAGACAATCTGGGCACACAATCCCTTTACAACAGGAAGTTTTGATAATACACGATCCTTGCTCTCAAAAGAAGGGAGTGTTTTCCCACAGGACAATAAGGGTGAGAGGATATGGCCACTGGTTGTTTTCTATAATCAAGAAAGAAATATTTTCTAAATTGTTACATGGACTGTTTGGGGGGTGATAAGGGAATTAAAGTTTCTCACAAGCAGCTTCAAAACAATAATACAGAAGAAAAATCTGTAATGCCCTATCCTATGCATCAGTGACCTCTCAGAACTGATATGCATTTATATCAAATATATAAGCTCCTGGCTTTAAAAATAAATAAATAAATGAGGGGTAATAACCCTAAAATTCAAATTAAATCACAGTGGGGGGGACTGTCTGTATCACCTTGCCAAAGGGTTGGGTGCAGTGGAGAAGCCACATGAAGGAAAGAAGTGTGAGTCAGTATCTCAAGACAGGTGTCCTAGGCTAGGTTATATACATAGCCACATCAGCCAGAGGTATTGGATGTATCCTAAGAGGCTGTGGAATTGGTTCAGTTGTAAATGTTCACAGCTACCTTGGACAAATTCACTCAGGAGGAGCAAAGAACCTCTAAGATTTTATAAATGGAGCCAGGCAGGGTCCCCTACAGTTTCTCTGTGAATGAGCAGCAGGCCCTTTCATTCCAAAGGGATGTTTTTTTTGTTGGGTTTTTTTGGTTTTTTTTTTTTTTTACAGCTCTGTAGCCAATGGAAATATACTTCTGACTCTACTCAAAGGAGCAAAGCCACAGTGGATAGTTTCAAGGAGATGGTTAACAGGACTAATACACCATGGAAACCAAAGATTTAGACCTTGACAAAACTTAGAGATCAAATACACCTCTTTACCCATTTTATATATATGATACACTAACTTTCTTTAGGTTAAGCAACTACTTTAACATGACTGATAGTAAAGTTAGTAAAGACTGGATTCAAACATATGTCCTAAGCATCTAAGTTCTTTGCACTTTCTGGCACTCCTTGAGGAGTCTGTCTCCTTGAGGACACCAGGCTCTCTCTATGCAGTATCTGATTGGAATTAAGGACATTTTGCAAAACCTAAGTTCAAATCCTGTCTCTGATGCTTACTACCTACTAGGCAAGCCATCCCCTTCCCCCTAGTCCTCTGTTTCTTTATCTGGATAATGAAGAAATTGGATTAGATGGCCTCTAAAGTCCCTTCCCATATTACTTCTATTATCCTGAGATCTTAAGGAGTAAAGAACTTGTCTCTATCTATAACAACAATAAGATTTAGTCTAAGTCAGAGCTTCTTAAACTTCTTCCACTCCTGACCCCTTTTTGCCTGAGAAATTTTTACACAACCCTGTGTATATAGGTATATTAAAAAGATAAACAAATAAAACATTTATTGATAATAATTCATAAAGAAATTTATTTGAAAGCAGTTCTTTAGAATACATGTAATTTTATCATTTATTAAAGATGAAAGCAAATCTTCTTACTAATGAGATGGATGTGCTTGGTTATTTTTACATAAAAAATTCTATCTTGGCAGAATATTTGATACTTTTTACTGTTGCCAAATTTTTTGTGACTCCCCACATTGTGACACTATATGGGGTCACAACCCATAGTTTAAGAAGCTTTGGTCCAAGCAAAGGCTCTTAAAATTTTTTGTGTTTCACAGATCTTGATGGCAATTTGGTGAAAACCAGAGACTCCTTCAAAGAATAATGGATTTTTAAATGCAAAACAGAAAATACATAGGATTATAAAGGTTACTGTTTCTACCAAAATACAGCTATTAAAATATTAAACACAAATGTATACACATACAGACACACACACATACATACGTAAGTTCATAGACCCAAGTAATTTCTAGACTGCTGCTTTAGAAATTCCCACAGATGGGAAATATTCAAATACTTAATTGTGATTGGCAGAGAGGAGTCCTCAACTGGCCTGAGGACAGATAATGATGAGACAGACTGTGTCCATTGTACAAATTCATTATCCTGATAGGAATAATTCAGGATCCAGAGCTAATGAGAAGGAATAGAACTATGAACTTTGTATTTTACCCCCTCAAATCTTACTTCCTCCATGCGGCTTTCACTACTTGACATAGCTTACTTTCTGGACTAAATGATCTTGTGCTAGAATCTGTAAATTTGCCCAGGCAAACTCCACATATTATTTCCCATACATTTCCCCCAACGAGTCTAGCACCCTTGGCAATAAGTTCACTAGGGAAGATACCCACAAAATGAGATAGCTCAAAACATGAATAAACATGTATTTGTCCTATAGACATTGCCATCTTCTTATCTCCACATTATGCATTTTATAAAATTTCCCTAATTCCAACTACAGGAAAATACCTTCAATCAGGTATAGAATGTAAGTTTCCAATTTTTCCTCCTAAATATTCATCCACCTAATCAAAGTCACTAAAACAGTTTGGGAACCTCATTAAGGTAAATAATATGAGGCTTTTAATTGCTTGTGATTTTTGTTTTTTAATTGGCAATTTATTTGCCTGCATTCATATTAAAAGTAAATAAAGATGGTTTCCAATAAATTCCTGGCCATTTTCAAGACCCAGATCATTGATTGGATGCAGCTGATGATTTGGAAGCAAAGTGAAGGCATTTTAAATGAATGGGAAAGCTCCCCTATTCTTGGTTTAAAGTTCTCACAGTAAAACAAAGAATAAAAGCAAGCACTTAGCATCTGGTGGGCCAAGCACCAAAGGGTGGCTTTAAAGCCACCTGTTAGGCTTTGAAGTTTCCCACTATTTCTAATCCAAATTCATCCTATAGCAAAGGTTTTTTTGTTTTGTTTTTTTAAATTAATTTTTATTTCAAACTTAATGAACACATCAAATAGAATTAGCAATTGCATTTACACAGTGAAACAGAAAAGGATGGTGCATGAAACTATAGGTCTCCATTATGTATAGTTTTCTTTTCTTTTTGAGTATATAAAATCAACCTGTAGCTTGTCTGTCCTTTCTGCTTTTTTCTCTCCTTTTAAAGACAAAACAAAAGATATCTCAATGAAGTACAATGCCTGGCACATAGTAGGCACTTAATATATTCATGTTTACTGTTGCCTAACAACGATCTTTTTTTTCTTTCTTTCATTCTTCCTTTCTGATGCTCTAATCCTATCACCTTTTCCCTCTCATCTCCATTAGAAAAGATAGAAAAATAAAACCCTTGTCACAAATACAATCTTTATGAAAGTTGATGGGTGAGGCTAGCATTCCCTGACTAAGCTTCAGAACCTCATAAGCAAATCAGACTGAGTCCTTGGAAGAAATAGCCTCTGGCTGAATTAAATGACACTCTCCCAGAGACCCCTATCCCTAGGCTCCTGTAGCACAGCAACCTTCCAGCTGGCATTAGAGCCAGGAAAGGAAGTCCTTTCTACTAGCATTTGCAAACATCCTTTCCTCTTCCAATTAATAAGTTCATTTGAATTCGTAATTATTATTATTATTATTTAAAGCAAAGTTTGACTTTATTTCCACAGAAGGTCCCACACAACAGTGATTCTCTTTTCAGTAATGTTTATCTATAAACAGTCAAGATGGCTAGACTCTACAGGGTATATGAGCTGACCCCTCTGAAGAGTCACCCAGAGCCATGTGCACACATGCTTAGCAGGGCCAGACTTTTCATAGGCAGTTATTGATCTGAGATCTTAAATAATTTCCAGTGCTTTGTGAAAGCATTTATGTTTACCATTAAATAACCTTCAAAGGGGTCGATGAACTTCCTTTTTTAAAAGATTTCAGATGTGTAATATAGTAATATGTTAATAATATCTCACATTAACAGTTTTTTTATACAAATCCTAAAGACTTTCCATATCCTTTATCTTAGAGCAATATCAAATAGCCTTGTGAGGAAGATGAGAGTGGTAAGAGTGAAATCACTTTTATTTTGTATGCTGGAAAACTAAGAAACAATAAGGTTCTTTAACTTAACCATTAGGCAAGTTAATGGCAGAGTGGCAGAATCTAAGTCTCTCGATTTTTAGTCAAATTCTTATTATTTGTTGTTCAGTCATGTCTGATTCTTCTTGGAATTTTGGGGTTTGGGGGTTTTCTTGGCAAAAATACCAGAGTGTTTTGTCATTTTTCTTCTCCAGCTCATTTTACAGATGAGGAAACTGAGGCAAATAGAGTTAAGTGACTTGCCCAGAATCACACAGCTAGTAAGTGTCTGAGGCCAGATTTGAATTACCAAAGATCTTCCTGACTTCAGGCCTGATGCTCTTTCATTGCACTGCCTTGTTACCCCTAGTATTGTTATTTATTATCATTTCTATTTCCACCTTTCATTCCTACACTTCTTTCTCCTGAGACAAAGACTGCTAGAGAGAAAGAGACAGACAGACAGAGACAAAGACAGACAGAGAGACAGAGAGACAGTGACATAGAGAGAGAACAAGAAAAAGAGAGAGAGAGAGAGAAAGAGAGAGAGAGGAAGGGAGGGAGGGGAAGGGAGAGAGAGACAGACAGACAGAGGTGCTTCACTGAGAGAGAGAGAGAGAGAGAGAGAGAGAGAGAGAGAGAGAGAGAGAGAGAGAGAGAGAGAGAGACAGAGAGAGAGAGAGAGAGAGAGAGAGAGAGAGAGAGAGAGGCAGAAACAGACAGACAGAGAGACAGACAGAGACAGTGACAGAGAGAAACAGAGAGAAAGAGAGAAATTGATAAAGGGAGGAAGGGAGAATATCCCTCTATATGTGAGTGAACATGGGGTCTTCTTTCTCCTGTTTCTTGAACCTAGACATTCGTCTAAGTAACTAACAAATTACTAAGATACATAAAGCATACATCTGAGGAAAAGCACAACTACTGATTATTACTAAGTTAGCATGTGAGAAATTCATTCCAAATCATTATATTTTATAATCCACATGATTTTTTGTCCCCAATGACAAAAAAAAAATTCTAATCAAAATAGCTAACCACATTTCCTATGGGCTAAACATTACTTTGATATTTTTGTAGATCTGTGATGTCATCAGTGAAACCTATTGCCTTCAATGGTAACAATCACAGTTTACCTATGTCTTCTAGCTATTAGATAAGAAGCATATCCATGTAATTCTTGCTCATTTGTCCTCTTAAATATCCCACAGAGAGTTTAGCTAATAGGCTAGGAGCTTTCCTCTACATCAGAATTTCTGAATCTTTTTTGTGACATGGGTCAAAGGCAGTCTGGTGAAACCTATGGACCCCATGTCAGGAAAATTATTTTAAATGCATAAAATAAAATATCGATTATCATAAGGGAAACTAATTATATTTAAATACATTTTTTAAGGTCATGGACTATAAGTTAAGAAGTCCTGCTGCAGTTCTCCTGACATTGCATGACTACCAATGAATAAACAGATTTACCACTGTGTCACTTTTAGTCTATTATTCCCCTGCCCACACACCTTTACTGACTCCCTCTTTTCCATAGCATCAAGTCTAAATTTCTCTGTTTTTTAGTCATAAACATCTATAAATTAATATCCGTATGTCTTCATTACTTACAAATACCCATTTTCTTCAGTGTTGCCCTCAAATGCATCATGTTACTTTTCATCTATAAGCCTCTATCCCCTTACAGAAGGTCCTCCTCTCTACCAATCTAAAGGCTATCCATCCTTTAAGACCAAACTCAAATCCTAAGTCTCCTGGGAAGGCTTTACTAATTATTCCATTTCCTATCAGTGCTTCTCTTCTCTGAATTCCTATAGCACTTTGTGTATAATTAAGTGCCTAATTATTCAGTATAGACTCTGTCTTGTGTTATTTACTACTTATTCATATGTCTTGGTCTTGTCTCCATAGACAAATTGTGAATGCTTTGTGGTCAGGGACAGTATCTTATTCTTTTTTCTGCCCCTTTCCTCTCCCTTCCCCTGCCCCTAGTACGCTTCCACGGGACCAGGTACACAAAATAGGTGCTTAATAAATACATATTGACTAATTTGAGGAATTTGTCCCATTGGAGATTTTTTTTCCTTGAGAAGAATCCTGAGTATAGCTTTCTTTATATGCTGTCTATCAGACTGTGACATCCTTTGTCCTTGATTTTTATCAACTCTCAATACTGCCATACACTTCATCACCATCATTATCTGACACTTAGTGAATCTTTAGAATGGAATTTCATTTTAAGAAGAATTCACTTGAATTTTTGCCGAATTATATTTTAATTTTTCTTTAAAATTGATATTTCATTGTATGTTACAGATTACGTCTTCATGTCTTAACAAAGATAATCATTGACTAAGACCAAAGTGTATTTTCTTTCCACTTCTCTCCCTATTCTTCTCCCCATTTCCCCAGTATAATACCCTTCTTTTCTTCTTTCCTTTTAGAATATGGACCTTTAAAGAAGTTTTTGTGTACAGTAGGAAAGACATTCAATTTGGATGTAAAGATATTGGGTTTAGGTATGGGCTCTGCCACATGTAATCCACATATCATCTAACTTTTAGTTTCTCTTGTCTATAAAATGATGCTTTAAGTTTTGTGACTGCTAAGATCCCTTCTGGCTTCAAATCAATTATTCTTAGTGGGGGGGGGGTGATGTGTTCTAATTAGATCTTTACTGTTTCACACACATACCCACAGATATGCAAACAGTCTCTCTCTCTCTCTCTCTCTCACACACACACACACACACACACACACACACACGTGTGCGCGTACCTTTCTACCATTGTTCTCACAGCTAGTCTCACTTGGAATGCCTTTCTTCTTTTATCTACTTTTCAAGGCTGACCTCAAGTCTTACCATAACCATGATATCTCTATCACACTGAAAAATACCAATCTTCCTCATACTGAACTTTCCATAGTCGTTACTGTGAATTACAGATATTTTGAGCTAATTGTAATACAATTCTCAACTTCTGACTATTTTTCTTTTGATGTTTCATGTAAGTGAGTCTTACCCTCTCAAATGAACTGTAAGCTCCTTGAGGTAATAAGGCTATATCTTCTCCTCTTCTACTCCTAACTGTACCTAAGCATAGTTCTAGATAAACTATAGACATTAAATAAATTTGACCCAAGTACACAAAAATATATAAAGAGAATAATTATTATTATATTATAACAATTATTTTTAGCATTTTACTTCTTACAAAATTCTTTTCCTACAATAAACTGAAGGGGTAAATAGTAAATATAAAATTATTCACAGATAAGGAAATTGAGACACAGAAAGGCAAAATATCTTATTCAAAATTACATAGCTAGTTAGTGTCACTTAGTCCTGACTGCAGTAGGTCATGCTTTCTTTCCATGACATAATCTTGATATATAGTAGAAATAGATGCACACATATACACATACATACACACATACATATGCCCTTTAGGTGGCTTTAATTTATTTATCTGGATCTGGGGTTCTATTTTATTTGTTTGTTTGTATTTACCTTCTTACTCACACCCCTAATTCTCATGTCACCCTTTGAAATGGGCTGCTGGTTTCTCTTTTAGGTCAGTTCCTGTTAGATATCATTAGTTCTAAAATAACTATATTGTCTTTCGATTCTAGTCAAATTTTGCCATGTGACCTAGAGAACCTACTTGTAGAGGAGAGTACATTAACAAATTGTGTCATTATACATTGTGTGCCAGGGACCCAACTGGTCCTATAATATGGCAGGAAAAAAAAAAAAAAAGAAAACTCAAAGGAAAAAAAAAAAAAACATGAAACTACCTAACACAAAACACTTTAAGTAAATAAATATCCAATCCACTAAAAGCTGGTATCTCAGGTTATCTGTGGGTAATTCACTACCCACACACATCTCTCATAAAAACATTAGTACATTTATTATGGGGGGTTTTATATGGTTTGCAGAGCATCTCACTAAAAACAATGTAGTGGCAGCAGTCATGTTCCATCAAAATTCACTGTTGTTGTGTTGTATTAATGTGAGTTTATGTGGGGAAAGATACAGCACATCTCTCTTTCTATAAAGGAACAAGACACACACAATCAAGATGCACAGTATATATCCATAGAGACGGGCACACCATATATATTTAAAATAGCTACTTTTTATCATACCCAATTCAACAAATCGCTACCTTGAACAATAGGAAATTACAGAATGAAAAGAATAGATAGAAGCATAAACTTTTCAAGGTTTGGTCCTTGTCAAGTGCTACTAATATTGTCACCTGCCACAGCGAGAGAGAGAAATGGTACAGAGAGAGATAGGCAGGGACAGAGAAAGAAAAAGAGACAGTGACAGAAAAGAGACAGAGTGAGAAGAGAAGGAGATAGAAACAGAGGAAGAAAAAGAGATAGAGAAGAGAAAACAGAGAGGGGGAAGAATAGAGAGATAGAAAAGATGTGGGAGAGTAAGAGAGAGGGAGATTAAGAGATGCACAGAGGAAGAAAGAGAGACAGAGAGAAGTCACAAAGGAAATGCTATTCTTTTCTCCTCCTTTTTCCTCTCTAAAAGGCTCTCTCTAAAATCAAAGGTGTCAGACTTTGCTTTTTCTTCCTGGCATGATCCGGAATGTATGGCTGAGGAATGACAGATGTCGGCAACCAGCTGCAATGAAGCATGCTAAAGTTTCAGTCTAATCCACTTATTCCTTTGCAGTCACGTAACCAAAACAAATGGCGGTGCTTTCCATTAGGAAAAAACACGGCAGTGCTACTTTGTTGCATAATGTAGCCCACACGCCATCTTGGTATCATTTTTTTGTTTTGTTTTGTTTTGTTTTTTCCCTACTGCGGGAAAAGAGAAATTGCCCCTTTATTAGGACTATTCCCTGAGAGCTTTCCTGCACTCTCTCATGCTCTCTCTCTCCTGCTCCCCATCCTGCTTGAGCTGCACCAAACCTTGAGGTCACACAAATGCCCATCCAAGTCCCATTTGCAGGACCTGTTTTCCAAGAGAAGAATGAGCAGTTGGCGGTATGAGTTGGAAATGCACCGCATGACCTTAAGGAGGAGAAGTACCATACATCTCTCTGAGAATCCATCCCCATTATTCCAGCATTTACACACAAACAATCATCGACATGGGTACCCACACACACATACACACATGATATCTCTGCCTCTATACACGTATGTTCAAACACACACATGTCTTTGAACTGCTAAACTGGGCTGATCAGGATAATCACCCACACCATCATTTTCTACTACTTGAATAAATCCAGAGGAATTACAAATGGAGCCCATGTGTAATTAAACCGAGGGCTGTTAGACTCTTCATTTAATAAAAACACTTGAAGGAAAAGCCCATGTAGGTTTTGCAATGCCAAGGGGAGTGTGAGGGTAAGCGAACATGGCATGCCTTCCTGGGAGCCGGGCCCTGACTCACGTTAGCGTGTAGTGCAGCCACCTTTTGAACCCTCGCTCCTTTAATCCTTGTAAGGAAAGAGAAAGGATCAGAAGTCATGTGGCTCTGTCACTACCAGCAGTTCCAGCAGCTGTGAAGCATTCTTTCAGCACAATTCATAAAAAAAGATGTGTCGGATTTCGCCCATGGCAGAACGGCGTTCGGTTTCTGGCCCTTCAGGCAAAAACAATAAATGCACAGAGGAAAATTTGAGATTTCCCCCCTTAAACTTCCCACAACAACCTCAGCAAAACCACATGACTTGCCTTGTACAATCTCCCTGGTGTTTTCAGCGCTACTTTGGCAGGAAATCAGAATTACTGTTATATAAATTCCATCTGATGCCAGAGCTACCATCTGTGAGTAAAACTGCTTCACCTACGTCTGCCTGCAAAGCCACTCTCGCAGAGACAAGGGAGAAGGGGGGGAAAAATTTGATTAATTTGCAGAATGCTTGTGATTTGCTCATATATTATTATAACTGCTCATCAGCACATGACAAATTCCCAGCACTCTGCACAAGAACCCGTTCAGTTTCAGCAGTTTTTTTGCGTCGGCACCTGACAGACTGCAGAGCCTCTAATGACTTTCAGATGCTTACAAACAGTAATTCTATCTTCAGAATAAAAAGAAAAATCCGTAGGAAGAAAAGAGTAGAGAGTTAGTCTATTTCATTTCCTTCCTCTATATCAACATGATTTAACTCTTAAGGGCGGCCACAGCTCCGAGATCACGCTGCCACCACTGCCTGTAAAAGACAAAGACCACACTGGTCCCCAGAGGAAAGGTGAAAGGGAAGAAAAAAAAATCACCATCTCAGGGCTGGCAAGAAAGAGAAAGAGAAAGACAGAGAGAGAGAGAGAGAGAGAGAGAGAGAGAGAG
This sequence comes from Sarcophilus harrisii, assembly GCF_902635505.1. Classification (NCBI taxonomy): domain Eukaryota; kingdom Metazoa; phylum Chordata; class Mammalia; order Dasyuromorphia; family Dasyuridae; genus Sarcophilus; species Sarcophilus harrisii. The sequence continues at coordinate 458,886,981 of NC_045427.1, forward strand.
AGAGAGAGAGAGAGAGAGACCTTGCTGCTGGTGAGCTCTGCTTAGGAAAGGACAAGTCTAGAATTGGGGGCCAAATTCTTTTGTTTACTTCCCTCTTCTTATGCTGGTTGAAAATTCTCTTTATTTTCCTCTTTTAATACTTCTAATAACCTTTTCCATTTCTAGCAGAACACATCTGCTTCATAACGGCAGTTGCTGGGTGGTGGGTTTTTTTTTTTTTTGGTGCCTTTAAAACTATGATTATGCTTTCTGAAGCGCCGCCTCTGTGCTTGATTGCCTGTTTTAGATTAGAGATTTTAGCAACGAAACAAAGACTTCAGAATGCACATCAGTCCTACATATGAGGGCCCACAGAAGGAAAAGCTATAAAATGCGATGCACCATCTGTCCACAAACAATAACCTGCATGTTCAGAGGCTTACAAATTATTTAGCACACAACCTGACCAAATTCTAGGACCCTGAAATAGAGTAGGAGTCTGAGAAAAAGCAGCTCTTTGATGTTCTTTGGCATTTTCCACGTTCCCCCCACCCCCCAAACTGAGGCTAAATTGATTGCTAACAGTTGAGGAATGTCTCAATGACAAGGAGATTTTTATTAACTAGCTCTTCCCATTAACATTTTGCCTCATTTCAGACAGAGAAGCTCCACCATCCTTGGGAGGGGAGGGCAGAGGGGGAAGGGAACATACATACACACAGAGTTCATTTTAAGTGATGCAAACAGTATTTTGTTTGACTTAGTAGGTTGGCTACCTGGCAGAGCTATCCCTAGAGGCTGATTGTCCCATATCATACTCCCCAAGATTTTTGGTCGGTTGGCTGATGTGCCTCTGAAAACACTTTTGAGATTCCTTCCTAGGACATTTTGTTTTAGTGAGTCAAAATTGACTCTTCACATCACCATCCCTTTCTTATCAAAGGAAAAATGTCTTTTTTCCTCTACTAATCAGATTGTTAGAAGTATGTTCTATGAACATCAAATAAACTCCTTGAACCCAAATTTCTTTCTGTGGATGTGACATAAAGGGCCAAAACTATGGGGCCCACAGACTACTATAGAAATTTGGCAATCATCTAGCACTTTTTGTTTGTTTGCTTTGTTTTCAAAACAAATCCCAAATTTTGTGAAATGAAAAGCTTATTTTTAAAACTTGAAAGTTATCTCTTATTTTTATCCACCAGGAAATTAGATTTCTGATTTTGAACCAAAATTGAGAATCTATCCTGAATCTGATATAAGTCTGACTCCTACCTATCCCAATCCTATACATACACCCTAGACCAACTCTGAGTCAGACTGTGTCTAGTAAGCCTTCCCTAACCAACCTAGAACACTTAAAATTAGGCCCCATAGCCCAGGTCCTGAATTATTCTCTAATTATTTTATGTTTAATAGTTTTATCTTGCGGCAGTTAGCTGGTACAGTGGATAGAGCACCAGCCTGAAGTCAGGAGGACCTGAATTTAAATCTGGTCTCAAACACTTAACACTTCCTAGCTGTGTGACCCTGGGCAAGTCACAACTCCAATTGCCTCAGAAAAAAAAAAAAAAAAAAAAAGTTTTATCTTTAAATCAACTCCTTAAGATACCATAACATACATTTCTCTGTCTTCCTTTGTGTCTAACGTAGTGTTGAAAAACCTAGTGGAGTTCTGTAAATACTTGTTAATTGATAAATTCACAGGTATTGACAAGGGAAATAATTGAGGCTTTTTTAAAAGATTGCTTCCCAGACATCCTTAGCCCTATGTCAGTTAATGCTATGCTTATACATGAGGCTAGCCTCAATTTGGGGGTGGAGGGGAGTGGGAGAAAGGAATTTAGTTGTATTCAAACAATGTGAGGTTTTGTGTTTTTTTTTTTAATCTACAAGATATCAAATAGCCAATTAGATTGGATTTTTAACTTCCTGTTATTGTACAGACACTTACCTATACCTGCTCCATGATAGTCATAAACCAACTGGGAAATTCCCAAAAGTAGCAATTTCCATTCTAGTGGGCATTGGTTACTTTCATAATGAGTCAGCTGACCAATCCCCTAACAGGATTTCTACATATGAGACACACCTGAATGCCAAATTTGTCTCTGACTAAAATTCACTAAAAACTGGATAAGCAGGAGTTAATCAACTAACAGATATTTATTAAGAACCACCATTGTCAGGAACTGTATGATGAGCCGAGTGGGATCTGAGTTTCAATTCTAATTTTGATGGCATTATTTTCCCAGTCTCCCCCATCCCTCACCAACCTCTAAAAATAATCTGAAAAAATAATTCATCTGGTCAAGCCAAACTCCGTTGTAATGTTATTTAGAAAACTGGAAAGGACCAGAAGAACTAAGCAGCACCTCACACACAATAGTAGTTCTTTTCATGCTCAGTAGACCCAGTTTAGTTATCAAATATTCATGTAGGTGCTCTCCAGGTACCAGAGAAGGGTGTAAAGCTGGAGTAAAAATGGACTCTTAAGAACACAGAAATTGACTCTTTGGAGGATATTGCTAAGTACCTGACCAGGCTTTCTACCCAGTATCTAGATGCAATTCTCTCCAAAGCTGCATTTCTTAAATACAGTCACAAGAAAGAGAATTGCTTAGGGGACTCAGCATAAAGTAGAAATTTCTAAGTAGCTGTATAGCCTTCTCTACCTGCTGCATTTTAGAACTCGGCATAGATCCTTGGAGGGACACATATCTAAGATATCTGAGTGGCCTTCTATAACACCCTCCTCCCCTTTCAGGTAGAGCACTTAACCTAAATGGAGTACTGAAATCCGTTAGCATGTAATGTCGATTCAGTAAATGTAGTATGAAAATTAAAGCCACCAAAGAGAGAACCTTTTTTTATGCATGCAGAGTAACTGCCTTTTGAGATGGCTTTTTACTACCTGTACTAGTTGATATTATGAATCTATGACAGGTATTATCAAATATATTAAAGTGCCTACAATTGTCAATAGGCACTCACCTGCTAAATTATGAATATTCTATGAAATGAGTAAAAATCATAGAAGTCCTAACAAAATGGGTGCTTGCACATCTGTGCTGTGTGAAAGCTTGGCTTGCCTATGAGGTTGAGCATTAAGGACCACATCCCAACTAAGCTGATGCTTAAACAAATGCCCCCAAAACCACAGCAGAATCCTCAAATATAAGGCATGCCAAAAAGAAGGGCTCAGTTAAGGTCCCCTTCTTGACATAGGTCTTTAAAAAAAAGTAAGATGGAACAAGATCCCCAACCATGGTTTAAGGAACGTGAATACACTGATCCTGACAGAACAAATTCAGAGAGGGTCAGAGAGCCATTATTAACCCAATATTTTGTTCAAAAGTGACAGCAAACTTCATATTCCAAGACACTTGAAATGTCACCTGAACAGGCTATTGAACAAATCCAGACCTGGAACTATTTTGCACATAGTAGGCATTAAATGAATATTTATTGAATTGAATAAAATATAATCGAACCAGTGGAGTAGAGGTTCAGTAGACTTGGGATAGAGTGCCAGGTTATAGCCAACATTTCCTTATTCTAGTTTAAAGTCATGCTCATAATGTATTTTAAACCCTGGCTTTGTTGTTGTGCTGTATTCATTTTTCTGGCAGTCATAAACACATTGTTATGTTCTTTAAAAAAAATAAAATCAAACATTACCAGCTTCTTATAAATGCAATAAAATCAATCATTTCCCTCCCACACATTGAATGAAATATCATACCCCTTGAAGACACATAGTAGTATTTGTAGCAATTTTTTTAATTTAAAAATTTTAATAATTAGAAATTGCAAGATCACAGAAGGAAAAAAAAAAGCCAAGGCAAAGGTCAGAACTCATTACTAGAGGTACACACACACACACACACACACACACACACACACACATACACATACACTTAAACACAGAAGAATTTTTTCAAAATGTTTTTGAGATTTTATTTAGCTTGTCCCCTAAAAGTGTCACTATCAGCAGAGACTCAGAATTCCTAATTCACAGGGCTATTTTTAAAAAATAGTTTGATTTGTTTATGAAGTCAGCCTTCCCTATTTCCATGAGATATAGACATCAACAGTGAATAGACCTTTTTCTAATTGAACTGATAGGTTGAAAGTGAACACGTCCTTGAATTTACACTGAAAGATAGACAGTGATTATTTATAATAAGGGATTTAGCCAACTGCCTTTCCATTTGTACAGCAAGGACTTTATCAACAGTCCATGTTTAGGTAAATAGTGCCAAATAAGATAAATTCTGTATTAAAGGACGAATGTCTCCCACTGTCAGATGGAGAGGGAAGAGATGCTGGTTCGATGACATGCCCTGTAAGTATAAAAGGAAGGACTGTATTAAGATAGCACTTTGATGAATTAATGTGAGCACAAAGTTCAGCTTTGACTGGCTTCTTCCAAACTGAATGTGGGAATGCTCTTAATTTCAATCTGAGATTTATTTAATTTGAATTAAATTTGGTTCCACATCCTGTTTTGCTAGTCAGCAATAAAAGCAAGATTTGCCAAAAAGAAAAAGGAAAGAAAGAAAGAAAAGGGAGAGGAAAAAAGGCATTGTATATGCATTTATTAAACGAACGGTATTTGTCTAGCCAGGGTTGAAACCTTTCTTTAAAACACACAACTCTGTCTCTGAGCTTCCTTGCCCACGATATTATAGCTTAGCTATCTCCTTGCTGAGGGGCCTATTTGTCTGCTTTAAGTGAAATCACTCAATTCTCAAAAGTCAGTGGAGGACTTTAGAAGGGGGAGGGCTGGGATAGGCCACTCCAAATAAGTCCCATTAATCAAAAGACACAGTCTAATGTAACTAATATTTTACAATTAGAGAAGACAAGATGGAACTAAAAGCCATCTATCTCTCTTATACCACATGATCATCGATTCATAATCGGAAGACTGAGAGTTGCACAAAGATGCATTTACGGGGTGGGGGTGGGAGGGGGGGAGGATTGGTCTGAGCCGGAGATAATGAACACGATGAGAAAGAGAGACGCTGAAGGCTGAGGAGAGATGACAGAGTAGTTCAATGCTGACGGATGACATGAAGATGAGTACGGATACCTGACAGGAGGCGAATGATGACTGCAGTCCTTCCCCACCATTATGATCCTCAATTATCTTGGTAAGGGACTAAGAGGGGAGGGGGAAACGGGGAGGCTGAGCCCATCCGTTTACTTATAAGCTAGGATGATACTAGATGGTGCCACACTGCTGGGGAAGGCCACCTCGCCACCATGGGATCAGCACTTTATAGAAAGCTGTAGTTTTCATTGTCAGCGCTTGTAGGCACAAGGGGAAATGGGTGAACCACGGTGCTTGTCCATCTGTTTTGTAATAAAATTCCTAAATCTTCAAAGGAAGCGATTTTTTTTCTTTCACTGCCACCTTCAGGGAAAAAAAAGGATCTGGCCCTGTGACAAAAAAAAAAAAGGGGGGAAGGGGGGTTGAGAGGGAAAGAAGGAATGGCCTCACTATGGAATTAGCCAGATAGAGACAGCTCATACTCCAGAAATGATATTCACAGAACTCCACAAATGAGTAATATATGGTGGGAAATGAGCCAGCAGGAGTAGATGCAGAAGCTGAGAAAATGTGAGAGGCAAATGAAAAGGAACTTTTCAAGCTCCTTCGTTGATTCAGGGAATTATGAATAAAAAGAAGAGGAAACTTCCCTCCTGGTCGGCTGTGCAGTCGGCAACAGTGCCACAGGCTACTATTTTTATACCCAGAAAATTTTCCGTTCTGCTACATTATTTATTTTGGAAGATAGAGATCACGCCCAAATGCGTGTGTGCATAGTGTCTTTTGAACAAAGAAAAACAAATGAGGATTTTACCATTTCTAAGTTCTTCTAACATCCCCAAAAATCAGAATGGGGGAGATGCCACCCAAAACTACCTGAATGGGAACCAAACATTTGATGGAAATCTGGATCTGGCTAAGCTGCAACTTTCACCCAATCCCCCGTCGCCTCCTTGGTACAAAGACGAGCTCTTGGATATGCAATTCTGCAGAGACAGATTATGTAATATGTATATGCCACTATACCAAAGAATAAGGTCCAGGGTAATTACGATTTTAAAAAAATTAAATCATGTCCAAGCTAGCTACTCAACACGTGTTCTATAATTTATCCCAACTTTTCTCCCTCTATTTCATCTATCTCCTACACACTCCTTTCTGTACACCCCTTTCCTTACCCCCACCTTATCTATCTACAGCCATGGAGTGCCTGGTTTACAATGAATCAAAATATGAATCGTGCAGCTTGGCTCAGCTGCATAGCAACAGTCCTCTGCTCCTGCACATACCAACGTGCCTGAATTGTGTGTGGGGTGCCTTACGATCTCCCTGTTGCATCTCCCCCAATATACATATTCCAGTGACTTGATGAAGAACTAGCTATGGCATTGTTCATACTCTTTACTATAGTCCAAGAGACCATCCTTCTTGTGCTGGTTTTCCCAGTCAGGAGAAAGCTGTTGAGAAACATAGCAGAGGATGAAAATAACATCAGACTTCTGAGCAGGAAAGAGCTGCTAATGAGGGGAAATGCTATAATTTGAAAAAAAAATAATGATCTCCATCAAATCTTTGGGGTCTGATCCCCTTCTTCATTTAATGAGCCCTTTGACAGATTCCTCTAAAGGGCATCCCCCAAGTCTCCTAATGCCAGTCTATGATAGTGACCCTCTAGAAATACAGGAAAGGATATTTAACTGAATCTGCCAGGCTAATTAGAGGCTAAAGGTATTAAATTAAATGAGATCAGTAACTCTAATTGATACCCCCACTTAACCCCTCAAAGGCAGAACTGAAACACCTCATGTCTGTGACACCAAACTGGAAAAACTATAGCCATTAACAGAATAGGAATTCTGTATATGACCATATCTCCAAATAAAGTTATTGGGAGGCCATTTTACCAGGCAACTATAGGCCTTTTTGGTTCAACATTAGGATTTCACATGACATCAATCAGTTTCAATGAAGTCATTCTACAAGCTATCAGGAAGACTAACCAGTTTATTTTCAACTAGTCTGGCATAAAACAATTTAACTTACCCATATCTGGATAAGAAAAAAAAATCCTAAAACAGAGCAAAGGGGAACAAGGGATACTTTCTTTCCTACTGTTCATTATATATGGCTTATAGGAGGCACAATTTTGAACATTTTCTAAGGTATAGATTTCTCTTTTTCAATTCAAATCTACAAATACATATTATATATTTACTAATTGCAAAGCAATATAGACTATATTTAAATACTATGGAAAAATCCTTAAGTAATAATGAGGGTTGAGTTTTAAAAGATAATTTAATAATTAACAAAATTTTGGTAGACAAATCAATGGAATGTTTATTCATTTTGTTTGTGGCAATTTAATGTATCCATACATAAGTATACATATAGATATATGTCCTAGACACCTGCAATAATTAGTATTTATTAAATGGGAACCAGTAGAATATATAAAATATTAGAGGTTTTTTTTAATGAACCATGTGTGTTTCTTAGAAGGAAAAAAAAATGAATGAAACATAATCTAAACTTGGCATATTAAATTTTATTTAGATAAGTATTAAATTTATGAACTATTTTACATGTTTTCCATGGAGCTCTCATTAGCAGTCTTTTATTGATAATGGAACACGAGGTAGAAACATCAACAAATATCTTCAGGTTTGAGGACTTAAAGAGTGATCTGTATAGGACTGGGCAGAGCCCAGAAAACAAAGAGATTTTTGCAGGCTTTGGAACAGATAAAAATCCAAACAAAAGTCTAGTTCCAAAGGATAAGTAGTAGCAATTCTCTCTAGTAGCACAGTTAAAAGAAGCAATGGCTTCAATATTAAAAGGTGAAGAGAGAGAGAGAGAGAGAGAGAGAGAGAGAGAGAGAGAGAGAGAGAGAGAGAGAGGGAGAGACTCATTTTTTACTATTATGGTAAAAAACCAATATAATCCAGATTGCAAAAAAAAAACAAAACAAAACAACAACAACAACAAAAAAAAAAACAGGTGACTGAATTCCAAGTGGAAAGATCACAAAAAAAATTTTTTTAAGTTGTCCATTTCATGTAGATGTGGTAGGGACAAATCCTCTTGACCCAAAAAAGTCCCCTGGCTTACGCAAAATTTAACAGTAACCTGGCTTGAAAAATGAATGGGGGGGGGGGGGGCAGGAAATCAGTGTTTGTAATTGTGTGTTTGCTTTAACAAAGTAATAGGTGAGGAATTCAAAGAAATTGTTTGGGGATATGTTAAGCCTGGGAGAGCTATCAAATATCTCACTACAATAGAGATTAGCTAGAGCTCATGGCCAAATCACATATAATTCAACAAAAAAAAATTTTTTTTCTCTTTCACATCGTCTGATATTAAACGGAAACTATTGTTCAAATTCAGGAACTCATAATCCCATTCTAACGTTCAGTGTCGGGAAATTTCAGAACGGGTCTTTGAAGTTTATTGGGGCCGTAAGAGTGGTCTTTAGTGCCACCTAGAGGAATGAAGGGAGCATGACATGTGAGCCACTCCGAGGAAAATTAAATACAGCTGAATAATTGAATGAGGGGGCAAGTTGAATCAGGGGTCACCATCTGTTTGACTAGAATTGTTGGCACATTTCAGCTAAGCCTCACGCGCATCATAAACATGCTTACAGTTATCATAGCTCGCATTGCCCTAAAATAAAAGAAAATTGGTCCTAAAATAAGCTTGAACTAATTAAACGTATACCATGGTGTTGTCATGGATACAGGAGGGAAGGTCACCAGATTCTCATGGCACCAGGAAGGGTGGCCGAGCCAAACGGAGACAGGTGATTCTTTAAAAACCCAGAGGCACAGCATCTCCTGGGCCGCCCCGGATGTCGTTAGCAGCCTGGCAGCCTGGCCTGGGGCGGGAGGGGTGCGTGTGGTTTGCATGCGCGTTTCCTTCTTGTAGGGTGTGTGGGAGTGAGTGCACATGTGTGTGCATGTGTGTGTGCATGTGTGTGCGCGTGTGTATGAGTGTGTGTGTGTCTGTGTGTCTGTGGGCATCAGCAGTCTGGGTCTGGGGGCACCCAGAGCCTTCCTTGGCTTCTGTGGCCGTAGAAACTCCAGCCGCTCTTTGTGATGGGCGTCTCTGACTGAATGACAAGTCTGACTGAAAAGCTCATCTGATTGGGTGGAGGGCAGGGGGAGATCCAATTTGTGAAGGGTGGATATGACATGAATTGTATCCTCTCTGCCAGTTTAATATGAGACTGGCCATTTACCGAGAGTCTGGCTCTGTATGTAACATTGTGTTCTGTGTGTGTGTGTGTGATATGTCATGCCGTATAGGTTACATTGTGTTCTGTTTTCTTTAAATATTCTCTCTCATTCAGAGGTAAACACATTCTCTCAAGTTTTTACTCGTAAGAGTCAAGCTCAGTGGGACAGGGGATGGAAAGAGTGGTTTGAGTTTCCTCCTTTCCCCCATCTAAACCTCCAAGTTTCACAGATTTAAAAGTGGGTTTTCAAATAAGATAGCTTGTTTTATTTTATTCATTTATTTTTGGGTTTTGTAGCTCCAAGGATAAGGGACTGAGGACTAAGGGACTAACATTCAACAGGAGCGCAGAGCTCAGAGAAAGGAGATCAGGTGAATGTTAAGGGGAATAGTTGAATCTGGAAAAATCCAGCATGCTCAAGCTTCATTGAGCCATATAAATAGTCAGCTAAGTAGTCCAATGGATAGAATGCTGGTCTTGGGAGTCAGAAAAAGAGGTTCAAATCCTTCCTCAGATATTAACTAATTGTGAGAGCAGGGCAAATCATTTAACCTTGAATTGCTCATTTTCCCCATCTGTAAAATGGAGATAATAACAATAGCATCTATCCCATGGAGTATTATGAATATCAAATGAGATAACATATATAAAATGGTCTGCAAAACTTAAAGACCTGTTTAAATGCTAGCTGTACACCCTTCAATGCCAGGTATAAGCTCTTCTCCTTTTCTCCAAATAGTCACATTCCATTTCACTTATGTATTTTGTCATTTTTTTCTCTAATGAACAAAATTCAAGAAAAAGTGACCCCAAATTTTAATATTAACTCTGACCCCAAGCCCACTGGAATTCAAGGTTAGGAGGATATTCCTCTTTCTGTCTCTGGACAAAATATTTTTTATTCCTGCTTAAAACCTAAGAGGGAAAGGGGAACAGCTCCCTCCTAATCAAGTTCAGTAAACTGTGTGACACTGGGCAAGTCATTTAACTTCTGTTTTCATGTATATGCATATATACATATACATATATATATATATATATATCATATATGCATGCATATACATGCATGCACACTCTATATACATTCTATACATAGAAAAATGTATGTACATATAACACACATGTATACATATAATATACAGTCATATACACATGCACATCCATATATATATATATACACATAACATTCCCAGATCATATTTGAAGTTGGGTTCATAATCAAGTTTTTCTGCACCCTTGTGATCTTAGACACGTCTTTCCTTTCCATGAGCTTTCATTTTTTCAGCTATAAAATTAAGGGTTTGCACAAGATTACCTCTAATTTTCCTCCCAACTCTAACCCCAATAACCCTCATGTTTTGGTAAAGAGTTTCAAGCACTGGGTGGTGACTAAGGTTCTGCTTCTGGCCCACATTCTATTTATATAAGTTTGAGCAAGTGACTTCTGTGCATTTCAGTTTCCTTGTCCATAAATTGAGGGGGTTGGATTTATGAATCTTGAAGATTTCTTTCAGCTCCAGAACACTGAGAGGACTCTGGGGTACAGGGCAAAGGAGTAGTAAAAGAAGTTGTATTCACAGATCTCATACATTTCTGACCATATTTTAAAAATCAATAAATTTCACATAGTGCGACTAGGTGCCACAGTAGAGTGGCAGTGAGCTCAAATCTGACTTCAGACACTTACTAGCTGTGTGATCCTGGGAAAGTCACTTAACACTGTCTCCTCATCTATAAAATGAGCTAGAGAAGAAAAATGGCCAACCACTTCAATATCTTTGCCAAGAAAATTCCAAAGAGGTTCACAAAGAATCCAAAAAAAAAAAAAACAAAAAAAAAAAACATACTTCTCATCACCAGGGATAGGGATGAATTTTGACAGAAAGGTGAAAAAAGTGAAGGATTTTCCTTCACCTTCTCCCCAACATCTTTTCCTGGGTACTTCCTATTTTCTTTTTAACATCTCCTTTACTCTTAACTCTGAGAAACTGGTACTTTCATTCTTCATGGGCCACTCTTCCTGTGGTTGCCTGCAGGCTTGCATTTCAATGCAATAGGAGATCTTAATGGGCTTCCCGAGTGCCTTCCACAATACTACTTGTCTTCTTGGCAACCATGAATGCTCTCACAAACCCTGCATCCTCCTTCCCTCCATCACTCACATCAGTAATCCAGCCGGGGACATTCAAATTGCTGTCTGTCTAGAGATTATTATGAAGCAACAGTTAAGGGGAATGAGCTATTGATAATCCACCTCTTGGATGGATTAACTTTCAAAAATAAAAAATCCAGTTAGCATCCGGATAAAGAGAGTTCTGAGTCTTTATTGAACCTGCCTTAACACAGCTGGGCGGGCTGGCTGGCAGGAAGGCAGGCAAGCAAGATTTAAGCATTCTATAGGCACTCCACCCCTCTCTTACCTCTCAGAATAAATCACCTGTTGCAAGAGACAAAAGGCAACTCTGCCCCCTGGCTGACTCGATGTTGAATAGGTCTGCAGGGAACAGAATTATTTTCTGTGACTTTTCATACATGTAACTTTTTTTTTCTTTTCTCCTGAATAGAGATTTAACTGGCTGATGGATAGGAAGAAAGAATGTGAAGTAGTTTAAAGTCTGAGAATGCACAGCTACCACGGATTACAAGGCTCCCATTAAGACACTGGATTTAGAGCTTCTCCACAATGTGAGAGGCAGTTTATTATGAGGTGGAAAACATTAGAGTGGAAAGAGCATTGGCCTAAAAGACAGGAAGGCTAAATTCTAGACTTGAGTCGTAGCTAACAAGTTGGATGGCTTTGAGCAAGTCATTGAAATTCTGTGAATTTTTGTCAAGAAAAGGGGCTATATATACTTTAACATATTTAACATGTATGGGATTACCTGCCATCTAGGGGAGGGAGTGGGGGGAAGGAGGGGAAAAGTTGGAACAGAAGGTTTTGCAAAAGTCAGTACTGAAAAATTACCCATGCATATATCTTGTAAATAAAAAGCTATAATAAAAAATAAAATTTAAAAAAAGGATAAAAGAAAAAAAGAATCATTAATAAAAAAGAAAGGGGGTTATACTAGATGATGTTTAGGGTATAGAATAATGGAATTTGGGGGATATATAGAAAGAGATCTTCAATATTTAGTAGTCTTAGGACCTTTCCCATCATTAAAAGCAAAAACAATAATGAATGTCCAATACAATTATACCACTATTGCCACTCTCCCCCTCCAAAAAAAATCCCAGCAAAACAAAACAAATACAATAGGACTTACTTTATTTAGTTTAGCAAAATCAAGCCCTGTCTATATGATAATAGACAGCTATATAGAACAGAATTAGAAAGATCTGAGTTGTAATCCTGCCTGAGACACTCACTAATTCTTTCACCCTGGATAATTAAATAATTTTTTTCAATCTCGATTTTCTTATCTATAAAATGGGGATAATAATAGCATCTACTTTACAGGATGATAGTGAGGATCAAATGACATAAAGTATAAATGTTTTGCAAACTTTTAAGTATTTCATAAACACTAGCTCTTCTATGATATCTTTTCCCATTCATCTGTAAAACTGGAATAAGAATGACTTCTCACAGGGCTCTTGTGAGGATCAAATGAGAGAATACATTTTGCAAACCTTAAACCACTATTGAAATGCTAGTTTCTACTGGGCTGCTGATACAACTACTACCACTACTACTACCACTGCCAGTACTTGGCATAGTGCTTGGCACATAATAGGCACTTAATAAATTTTGATTGACTGACTCCAGTTCATTTTAAAAATGAGGAAACTGAGGCAAACAGAGTTAAGTGACTTGCCTGGAGTCACACAGCTAGGAGGTGTTAGAGAGTGGATTTGAACTCTAGTTTTATTGACTCCAGACCCAGCATTTTACACTGAGCTACATGGCACATTATAGGTACTTAAATGCTTATTGACTGATTAAACATTACTATCACCACCACCATCACTACTATAACTATTATTATCCATATAATCCTAGATCAAATGCATGAAATTGATGCACCAGAAGACATAGAATTAGTGTTGCAAAATGGCTCTTTTTTCCTAGATGAACTACGGAGGAAGATGGGGAATACTCTGAGTATCTTATTCTGAAGGACATTTTCAGGACAAGGCCTAGCTTAGCAAAGAACTATATGTAAAAACCAGTAAAGGAGGCCTCTGGGAGAAATGATACTCTGAGAGACCTGGGAAAATGAAAGGAATTGATGGCCAGATTGCAAATTCTGCAAATGCCATAGGAACTAAAAACTAAACCGAAAGACAGGATTTCACCATCTTAAAGAAATGGCAACTTTAAGAAAACAGCTCAAAGAAAGAAAGCTGTAGCAATTCTTGGATGATGGCAAGGTTAAAAATTCTGGATATCTTCACAACCATAATAATGAACAAATATATTTTGGCTGGTCTCCATTCTTAGAGCTTATATTCAACACATCAAATAGACATTATAGACAAAAAGAAACAATGCTTTTTTTCCTTCATGGAAAGGCAACACCATCTCCCAAAGCTATCAAATCATAAAAAACATCTTGAGTTTTTCTTGGGGTCTACAACTTTAAATTATTTAATTTCTTGCTTCTTCTGAAGTTCTTACTTTAAGGCTTCATCCTAGTGTGGAGGAGACTGTGAGTTCTCTCAGGCTTTTGGGCTCCAGATATTGGGATCCATAAAAGCAGGGTCAATCATGAATTATAAGAGAATTGTCTAAGGACAGCTTAAATAAGTTCAGAGAGTCTCATTGCCAAGTTAATTATAGGATCATTAGTTTTTTTTTTAGTCACAGCACCTTTTAAGCATGATCTACTAGGATCATAAGTTCCTAGACAAAGTTGGAAGAGACATAAGATATCCACTCATCCAACTCCATCTTTTTAGAGAGGGACAAAGGCCAAGAAAATTAAGTGACCACAGGTAGTATCAAAGGTAAGAATTGCATGCTCCAATTACTTTATAATGAAAGTATACATTTTAAGAAATGTGTTTGATGCTTTTTAGCCCTAGAAATTTTGGTTATCTGCAGAACAGGTAAAAGTAATAATTCCACTTTACAAGATAACTGATCTCTTCCCTGACAAATGCCTTCACTCTGTCTTCAAGCACACTATCCCCTGGATTAAGGAGGAGAAGGTTTGAGGCATAAAACTGATTAAATCTACTGGCTGCATCCAATTCTAGTCCAGTTGATGCCTGGGTTCCATTCATTAAGCAGAGAGATATGTAACCAAGACCCTGGTAGTGATTTTCCTTTCACTTAGGATGCCTCTTCTAATTTTTAAGAAATGAATCTTGTGTTTCTGTGTCTGTGAGTGAGTGTGTGTGTGTGTGTGTGTGTGTGTGTGTGTGTTGGGGACCAACTTTGAAAAACAATGAATGTTTCATTTATTAGATAGATGCATTTCCAAAGTTGTTTGTAACAACTTAAGATTGTGAACTTTACTCTATTTTTAAAACACTGAAAAAAAAACTAGCTATTAGGAGGAAAAAAAAAATCTCTCCTATTGTGATTTTTTTTAAGAAAAAACAAACAGTTCCTTAATTTGCCCAGATGACGTATGAGATCCTCTCCAAATCTCAGAAACAAAAATTCTGACTTTTGCATCTAATAAAATCTGTGTACTTAGAGAAGAGAGAATATTGACCTGAGAGTTATGACAACTACAATTAGCCCGAGTTTGCTTCTATCTAACTGTACTATTTTGAAACTTTGTACTGTCAATCAATCAATCACTGTGTGAGGCATGCCCTCAGTGAAAGAAATCATCTCTTTTTAGGAGGAGCTTAAGTCCCTTGTTCTCTGGGTCTCACTGGCCCCAACTATAACAAAATAAGAATGTTGGACTTGGTTTGCAGTTCAACAAGGTCTGTGATTCTGTGCTTCCCAATCTAGATGTTATCTATCAGTTGTGCTTTAAGCAATAAATATTTGTACAGTAAAAGAAGAGAAAAATTTAAGCTGTATGTTGTTAAGCTTTCTGTGTTGCTTTTGATCTGTTCTGGTCCCAGGTATCAGATATTTCCCCCAAGTAAACCTAATTGAACATATCATAAAGATGGTCACTGAAATGATTTGTCTGGCAAGGGGAGGCATAGGTAGTTCACAGATTCAGCAAAAGAAAGTGAGAGGCTTAAATGTTTGTGTTTAATCTATCTTTTGTAGTTTCTGCTTTTTTACACATTTTTCTTCGAGGTATGGAGTGACAGTTTTAGAACCAAGGAACAACTTCTTAATAAGGACAGTTTCCTAATGGTGGAACAGGCTGCCCCAGAATGTAATGAGTTCCATGTTTCCAAAGATCTTCAAGCATGAGCTAGACATGCTATTGAAGGGTTTCCTGTCCTATTACAGGTTGGGCTAGATGACTTCTGAGTTCTCTTTCCAGCTCTGAAATTCTACAAAGGATCAGATATGGTCACTCTAGTTAAGCCTAGTGATGTTAGTCCTGCTATCCAAATAAAATGGAATTGTCTGTATAGGTCAATGGGACATTGATCTTGGGAAGAAAGCAAACAAGAGAAGCCAGGGACACATTGCACTCCTGACCAAGCAGTAATGTATTCCAATACTATCTACTGAGCCTATTCCAGCCCCTTTACTGCCTTTATTTGATTTCTTTAGAGTTTAATTTCTTTAGTTCTCTGATGTGGATCTCACTGCAAATACCACTTCAAATTAAGGCCCATAGTAGTTAGTATCATAGTATTTAGAGAAAGAAGGGATTCTAACCCAACTCCTTCATATTACCGTGCAAAAGACTAGTTTTCCAAAAAGTAAAGTGATTTGTCCAAGGTCCTACAAATATTAAGTATTCAAGTTAACATTTGAACCCAGATCTTCTCATTCCAAATTCAGTCTTTACACCACAGTAAATTGTTTCTCCTACTTCATAAGTCTGTTGATAACTCCAGACAACAGTGGTATCAGTCCTATTCCTGACCACCCACCGTACCCACTGCATGAATATGACTGATCATATTTAGTATACGGCATAATTTAGCACTAAATTCCATGCTGCCAGGTATTGTTTTCCAATGATTTCATATATATGAGTCATGTCTCCCCAGTGACACTGTAAGTCTTAGAGGACAAAGACTATGGAAGGAAAAAAGACTTTCATAGGACTTTGGGCATATGGGGTTTTTGATAAATTCTTATTCCATTTTTCCATATGATGAAGCCTATGACTCCTAGTTGAGCAAAGACATTATTCCAGGAAATAATAACCAGGGGAATCTTCGCTATCTGTGGAAAGGCAATGTGGATTATCAGAAAAAGGTGGTTTGAGACTCTGGAGACAGCTGGGTTTCAATCCTGCCTCTGAGGCCACTTCTGAACAAGTTGCTTTTCCTCTCTAAACTTCAGTCCCTTGATCTCTAAAAAAAAAAGATAATGATTACCAAGTTCTGTTTTGAGGATTATACTTCAACTGCTGACCTGCCTTACAAAACTGTTGAGAGAAAAATGCTTGGGAAACTTTAAAAGTATTACAGTGATGTGAGTTATTAGCAAGTTATTATTATCTGCCACATCTCTGACTTAAATGCAGATCTTGAAGCAGAGGGGGAAAGCACTCCAGGTGATGAAGTCCCTTACCCTCAGCCAAAGCCAAGACATGACATTTTGGAAGGTGACCAAACCCCTTCTAATCATCTTGGTGATTCTGGATTTTGAGCCAAGTATGATATCCCTGTCCCACTGCCAGGAATTACTTAGCCCCCAAATCTTGCATCCTGTTTCCCACTTTTTTAGCACCTCCAGATGGCTGTTATTTATTATTAGTCATAAATGGGTTCAGGCTATTGGTAACCCAGTTACAGGGCATGTTTCCCTGTCTTCCTGATGTATTGAAGGCTTTAGATCAGCTCTGGGAAGACAAGACTCCCTTTACATTTTTCCTTTTTCCTCCCTATTAATTTTATCAAGACACCCAATGTTCAGATGTCCAAGGATATCATAAAAATTCATATTGTTTTTCTTCACATCCTTCATAGCTTTTCAATGCTGAGTGCTTGATGGGATGAAGAAATGATTTAAAGAGAACTTAGGGTGAGAGGTTCAGTTTTCTGGGGAGGGGAGGAGGCAATTCTGGAGCATGCAAACTCTGATTCCTCCATTCCCACTGAAATGTGTTTAATGGTTAAAGAGTAATACCTGTGGAGTTTCACAGTCAATGATACCTCTCCTATTATCCCATAGCAGCAGTGGTGTCCAGTGCAGGCATTACAAATAGAAAAAAAGATGCCAGATTAAAGATTTCTTTGCAATATTTTTTTCCTTCCTTCTACTAGGAGATTCTCAGCTGTGCAATGCTAGAAGGAAAACCTATGGACAAGCATTTCCAAAAATCTGGTCTGGGTTATTTAATCTCCAATATATTTGAGATTCTCTTACAACAAAAGAATCTAATAGTGGATGTGATGTTGGAAGATTTCATGTTTTTTGACTGGATAAATATTCATCCTTATGACATGAGTTACCTGTATCAAGTGATAAAAGTTTGGATCATATCTAGGCATAGGGAATGGACCTGTGATTTCTTTAGTATAGGAAACATCTAAATGCAGAAAATCTTCCTAACAATGCAGGTTAGCACTTTCTCTTCAACTTGAATTTACTGAGAATGCCAAGAAATTAAGAGACTTGGTCGGGGTCACACATCTAGGATGAATCTTCAAAGTATGACTTAAGTGAAAGTAGATTTATAAGGTAATGATGGCACATGTCTGGAATGATGGAACTTCTTCAACTTGTTGGGCAGTCTAAGGACTGACTGACATGTATAGTGGTGCCTTTTTAACACAAAATGGAATTGAGGCATAGTTAGTTGCCTGAGAATCTGATCAGACCAGCATACAAATTAGATAAGACTCTGGCTTGAGAGGCAACATGGTAATCTAGATGTTATTAATTTCCTAGAGGACTTCTTAATTGCTTGGAGAAACCTGTGGACCCTTTGTTAGAAAAAAAAATTAATAATTGAAAAAATGCCAAATTTCACCTAAATGTTACTGAGAATAAAGATGTGTTTTCTTTCAGTCACCTTTGCAGACTCCCTGAAATCTATCCACAGACATAGACCCCAGTTATGAACCTCTGGAATAGCATATAAATTTGGAAGTGGATGAAGAACTGGATCCAAATCCTTCCTTTGATATGCTTTAGCTATGTGACCATGGGCAAAGAACTAACTTCTCAGTTCTCTTCTCTGTAAAATGAAGGGATTTAACGAAGATGGATTCCAAAGTCTCTTCTAGTTCCTAATCTGTAATCCTTTTTTAATTCAACTAATCAGAATAAACTACCCAAATACCAAATCCTCCTTAGATCCCGGGTCTAAGGGCTTGAAACAACCATTCCTATCAGCTTTAAAAGCTTTCTTCAGTTGAGTTAATGAAATTCTTCCCATTTCCCAATAACAAAGATTCTTCATTAAAAAATGCTCATGACTGTCTCCAAAGAAACTTTTTTGGAAGGTCCTCTACTTAAATTTTTTGTTAAAAGGACTTTCTTGAAATAAGTTCCTCTAAAATATATTAAAAATCATATTAAAACCATTCTCATAAAACATGTATTGAGGAAAGACAAGTGAAATCCTCAAAGGCTCCATTATTGAAACAAAAATTAATATTTGTACTGTTTCTAAATTGGAATAAAATTGCAAAGATGCAAACACCATCCTATATCATAATCTATAAACCAGTCACAAATGTTAAATCAACTGTAAAAATGATTTAAAATCTACATGAATAATTTTATTAAACTGATTTAAAATCACATTTGTGCTACCTTCATTTATTAACTGCATCTCAGACAACAATGTGGTTATAATGATTTTCATGAATACAGATACATACCCAAATAATGCAGGCAATTAAAAGACTAACCTTTTCTGGTGGGCATATGTTTCTTGGGCATTTGTTGGTGGGAAATAGCCTTGGACAGTGAACACAACTCTATTTACATCTCTGCAAATTGCTATTAATTCCTAATCATCAACTTATAGCAATTTACACCGTAAGGTTTAATCTCATCTTTACACACAGATAAAGTAGGTAAGAAAGCAGTTCCCCCCTGAGCAGCCAAAGCACATCACATTCCTGGAAGATCCCAAAACTTAAGAACTTCCCTGTTAAAATGCTCTATGATTAAAACAAAGGTTTTCTTTCTGTGACATGTTTTCTGTTGAATATCATTTTAATCAAAGAGAAAATCATAATTAAAGAGTTACTATCCATTCTGAGCCTGAGGCTGACAGAGGAAAATGACTTAATAAGTGAAAACAAGAACTTTCCTGTTCTTTCTTCATCACTCAGAAAAACTTTGCCACAAATCAACAAGAAACCCCATATGAAAAGAGCCAAATTGGTGCATAACTCTAACATGTTGCATGCAATCAGAGTGAGAAACAGCAAATTTGCCTCAGAATAGGAAAAAAAAAAAAAGAAAGAAAGAAATTAAAGTTTCCCTGGGTTAAAATGAGCTTAATACTAAGCTTTATATGAGTTATAATGAGAATACAGAAAAGGAACACATTCCATAGGAAAGAGTGCTGGATTTGGAGTCAAAGGAACTAAATTCAAATCATTGATCTGCTTTTTATTTCCTCTGTGACTTTGGATAAGTCATTTTCTTTTGTCCTATTTTTCTTCACCTGTCAAATAAGAGTGGAACAAGATGGTTCATAATGTCCTGCCAGTTCCAAGTCTATGATCCTAAGCATAAAAATCTTATTCCAAATTTATTTGAGTGCTAAGTCAAAGCTACAGTAGAATTTTGCTTCTTCCACTACTGTTATCAACCAATCATTTCACTGATAGGCATTAATAAACACTGACCACATGCCAGGCACTGTCCGAGGTGCTAGGGGCACAAGTATAAAGGATGAAATACAGGCACACCTTGGAGATGCTATGGATTCAATAACAGATCTCTATAATAATAGCAAATACTGCAATAAAACAAATCACCCTTTTGGGCTCTCACTGCATATAAAATTATGTTTATGTTATACTGCCATCTTTTAAGTGTGTAATAGTATTATGTCTCAAAAATGTACATAACTTAATTAAAAATACTTTATTGGTAAGAAAAAAAATGCTAACTATCATTTGAACCTTTAGCAAATCATAATCTTTTTGCTGGTGGAGGGTCTTGTCTCAGTATTGATGGCTGCTGACTGATCAGGGTGGTAGTTGAAGAAGATTGGGGTGGGGTAGCTATGAAAATTTCTTAAAATAAGACAACAATGAAGTTTGTAGCATCAACTGTTTCTTCCTTTCACAAAAGATTTCTCTGTAGCATATGATTCTATATGAAAGCATTTTACCTACATTAAACTTCTTTCAAAATTGGAAGTCAATTTCTCAAACCTTGCCATTGCTTTATCAACTAAATTTATGTGATATTCTTCAATATTGTTATATCTCAGGAAATAGGAAGACTCAAAGAGAAGAAGAGAGATGGGGGTGTGGCTGGTCAGTGGAACAGTCCAAACATAAACAACATGTATTGATTGGGGCTCCTGCCTTATATGAGCACGGTTCATTGCACCCCAAAACAATTATAATGGTAACATCAAAAATCACTCTTCACAGATCACCATAACAGATATAGTAATAATGAAGTTTGCAATATAGTAAGAATCACCAAAATGTGACACAGAGACAGGATGTGAGCACACATTGTTAGAAAAATGGTGCCTATAGACTTGCTCAGTGTATTGCTACAAACCTTCAATTTGTAAAAACAAAAACAAACAACAAAAAAAGACAGAATCTGCAAAGCACAATAAAGTAAAGCACAATAAAACAAGTTATGACTTTATTCTCTAATCTCAGGGGCTTACATTTAATCAGCAGATGGTCTAACATTCCCAAGTATAACTTCATTTGCCCATCCATAGGACCCGAAAGGAATCATATGGCTTTGTCTTGTTTTGTGTAATTTTGGCACAAATGTCTATGAAACATATGCATCTTTTATAATCCAGGTATAAATCCTACATAGAAATGAACCATACAGTTGTCTAGTAGATGTGGGACCAAATGGCCCAAAGGACTACCATAACATCTGGATAATCTATTATTGCAGGAAGAATCAGAAGATATTAGAGTTAAACCACTGAAGTTATTTATTCTAATACCTTCAGCTTACAAAAGAAAAAAAAAATTAGACAGGAAAGTGTTTTTTGCCAAGCACATAGCTAATAAATTCATAAGATTACATATTTAAGCCTAGAAATGGCCTCAGAGGTCATCTAGTTCAACCTTTTCATTTTATAGGCGATGAAACTAAGGGCTGGGGCGGTACAATGTCTTCTTTATGGTCTTATAGGTAATAGGAGGCAGAGCTTGGAATTCTACCCAGGTCATCTCCTAAAGTGAC